>NC_046662.1:1195919-1197915 GCF_010883055.1 Belonocnema kinseyi | reverse complement strand
TTTGTTAAAAGAAACTCATAAAAATGGAAAATTTGATAAAAAATAAAGTTAAATAAATGACGAGATTGTGCAAAATTTGCAGCGTAATTGAAATGATAAGAAGGAAATATTGTGAAACATGTAAATAGATAACGTCACCTCCACTAACATTACGCATTTAATATATCTGCTCCCTATTTAAAATAATTATTATTTACTTACTAAATCTATTTTACCTTACTTCATTTTCTTTAAAAATCATCTCTAATTTAAAATTTCAGTACTGACAAAAATACTACAAAATCCACAAAAAACAAGTTCAAAGGGTCAAAAAGGCATTCAGGCTTATTTAAAAAAATATTTTATTAAGAATTCTTTTATTCCTACGGGTTATTACATTCATATAAGTAAATTTTTGGGCGAAAACGGTGGAAATTTTAACACCTATAATTATAATTTAGCCATAACTTTTATTTTTAGAATTGTAAATATAAAAGGCTGAAGTAAATTTGAAATTCTAGCTAATCTGTAGTAAATATCAATGAATTGAAGTTAATTTATAAGTTATTAAATTTTTCGAAAGCAAAATTGTTAAAATAATTAATAATCTAAGGTAAATAAAAAATAAAGGAAATCAGTTTTTATACCCCTATGTGGAGAATATAGTGTGAGTTTTTGTCGGACAGATCCATTTTTGTGGCAATGAGGCTTTACAAGAAACCGAATTTCCGCATCTTTCTTACAATAAACGACAGATTTGACAAAATTCGAATAAAATTTGTTTCTCATTCCTAAAAAGCTACATTCCAGTGAAGGCCTGAATTTTGTTTTAAAAATTTTCACTAACAAATAGTTATTTAAACAAATAAATCATCCGTAAACAATTTTATTTGAAATAACTGAAATTAAATCTTCGAACAATCTTCTACTCTGATGCATTCTTCAAAACTATGCAAATGATTGCAATAATTATTTTATATAATTTTTAAAAATTATTTCCTTTTTAAATAATAAAATCTGTTCAAAATTTTGAATAATAATAATATTTAAAATTTAACGTAATCCACAATCTAAATCAATGCATAGTTCATTTATAAATTCATTTTAATCCATAGTCACACCCAATCTTGATCCAAGATAGTCCAAAAAACCTTTTTATCCCCTATCTAATTTAATCAACGATCCCATTCAGTCTAAAACTGAGCACAGAATCTAATTAGAAATTTAAACTTATCTTCGATCCACTCCAATAAGAAAATTGAATTTACAAGTCAACTTGATGTACAATGAAATCCAAATCAAAATCTAATTCGAGCCTCAATCCAATATTATCCATATTGCAGTCTCAATCTAATTTATGATCCATTTTCATTAAAAATAAAATCCGCAATCTGAACTGACCGTAACCACATTAAAAATCCCACCTGTAATTCAAACAAAAAATTCAATCTAATCTATAATCCAATTTGATTTCCAACATTACGTTAATTGCTGTATTTCACATATAGTTTAAATTGAAAGGAATACAAAACTAAACTCGCTACTAGAACTGTTTTTAATATCATGGTTTTCTTTTTCATGGTAAATATTGTATAAGCGATTAAATTTTTGTCCTATGGGTTGACCATTATCTCCCATAGTTTCAAATTTGGTTGCAGAAGATGTGGAAATAAGAGCTTTGAGAAAAATGAATTTTAAACCCATTTGATATAAAAGGTATGTGGATAATATTTTAGCTATTTGTCCTACTGAAAAAATTGACGGTTTCAAAAAAACTTTTAGCAGTATTGAAAATTCCATACAGTTCACCTTGAAAATTGAACATAATAATTCAATATATTACCTTGATTTAAAAATCATCAAAACAACTTAAGGTAAGTTAATTCCCAATTGGTTTTAAAAAGCCTCATGGTCTGGTAGATACGAGGGTGGATTGATAAGTTTCCGGCCTGACCAAGAAAAACAACGTTTTTAAGAATTTTTTTTTTTTATTTCTCAACATAATCTCCTCCAAGGC
>NC_046662.1:1175048-1195819 GCF_010883055.1 Belonocnema kinseyi | reverse complement strand
TATCTAAGGATGGTACTATAGAACGCCACCTCAAGGTAGGCCTAGTGGCGCCATCTCTTGGTCAGGCCGGAAACTTATCAATCCACCCTCGTATTATAATTTCTAACTTAATCTATTTATAATAAAATCTATTTTTATAAACAAATATCACAGTATTTTAATTAACTTAAAGAGAGAAATTATAAATGCCCCATAAGCGTCCTTCGGCTTAAAGGCTTGAAGTGGGAAGTTGATGGATTTGTTGCCACGAATGTCAGAAGATGCTCTTCAGGAAATATGAATAATGTCTTATACAATGGAGACGGGGCAGATCCAACAGATCTAGATTTAAATAGGCCATTAGGTATTGTTTTAAAATGATGAATTTCAAGGAAAAAGAGAACGCAGTCAAGAACATACATACATATACATGCACGTTTTATGATCCAGAATATGAAAGTTTAACAATTAGAATGTCAGGCTTAATAAACATCGCTGTCCTAAACTAGAAAACCGAAGATCAAAAAAATAGTGTAATACATTTTATTTTAGCGTGCAGTGGAAAATTAACTTTATTCTCTATGAAAATTTTCTAGCAATTTAACCTGGTATTTCCATAATATCATAAAAATTTTATTGGCCAATTTCTGATGCTGGAGTCATAACGACATAACCTAAAAATGATATCTAATCGCATGCACGTGGCAACTACACTTAACAGCTGATATTTCCTAATAACAGGTTTAGTTATTTTTCAACTTTTCAAGTGCACTGCACGATCAGAAACCATAGAAAGCTTGCATGTGAGCTAAAGAACTCTACGAAAGTCATCCACCTTGATTTGACTTCATACATGATACCGAATCAGAAAATTTTGATCTCAAAAGTTGATCATTCCCTCAGGCCGATCAAAATGCTCTTGAATTCGGTATCAGTTTTTTTGCATATAAAAATGATATTGATTTCGGTATCATTTTGAACACTTATTTTTACTTCGAGGTGTGCCTTACCGTGACTAACATGAGATGTGGGAAATAGTGTCATGTGTGACCTAAATTATTTATTGTAAAATGATTTGATGAAACAAATCAATCCTTTCTTCAACCGTTGATATTTATTGATTTCAAATCGTAGATTTCAAATTATTCATGTCTTACGGTCCAATCGTAAATCGAAAAAATAAATATGAGTCAAAAAAACATGTTCTTCGAAACTCAGATATTTATTTAATAGAAAAAACTTACGTAGATTTAAATACATTGTTACCTGAGTTGATGGTAGTTTAAATAGTCAAACAGATCAATTTTCAGTCAAAAAAAAGTAATTTGAAAACTGACCTAATTTTTGAATATTTTTCACAATGTTTTCAATTTCTAAACGTAGACATTTTGTATGGAAATTGAATTTAGTTTTTTGAAATTTTGAGATTAAATTATGATTTAAATTAGTTACATTATATTTACTAAAATTTTGTTGAATATGTATTGGAAATAAAGCATTATTTCTACACCTAATTAAGAAAGTACGCTGTTCCTTAAGAATAACTAATTTTCTATTGGTGTGTAACCAATCTCCAATTTGTTGTCTTGTGACGGCGCCATACCACTCAAGGATGTAAGATGAATAACCCATGTTGTCCAAAACGTTGTTGACTTGTTAATTGTAAAATGATTTGATGAAACAAATCAATCCTTTCTTCGACCGTTGATATTTATTGATTTCAAATCATAAATAATTTGAAATCTACGATTTGAAATCAATAAACTAAATTATTTATGTGACCAGTCATAGGGGTGCCTTCTTGTCTCCTATGACAAGTTAGAGAGGGGTCGTGTGTGACCTTAGTTATTTCCGTGGCTAGTAATAGGTATGCCTTCCCGCTCCCCATGAGAATTTGGAAGCGGAGTCATTTGTGACCTAAGTTATTTCTGAAGCCAGTCATAGGTTTGCCTCTTTGACCCCAGTGAGACATTAAAAAGGGAGTCGTGTCTGACCTAAGAGATTTATGCTGCTAGTCATAGGTGTGCTCCCCCCATGAGATGTTGGAAATGGTATCATGTGTGATCTAAGTTATTTATTTTGCTAGTCATAGGAGTGCCTTTTCGTCCCCATGAAAAGTTGGAAAGGGGGTCGTGTCTGACCTAAGTTTTGTATCCATAAGGGTACCTTCCCGCCGCCTATGACAGGTTTGGAGAGATGGTCGCCTATGACCCAAGCACTATGACATTGGTGATAAGGATGTAAGCGATTTTCGGAAGTCCACCCTACTTGGATATAAGGTTTGGCATGGTCAGTGAGTAAATTGAATGTCCTTGTATATTAGGTACTACCATCAAATATTTTTCTAATGGTATTGAAAGAAGGTCAATAATTTTCAACAATGTCACCATGACAGTTTGCTTTTACTGGAAGACATGTGCCTCGGTTAGAAAACTCAAAGTCCGAAGGTGATAGATTTCTTATTCCGCTTGTTAGAACATGCTGTTCAGCAAGTTTATATAATGTAAAAAAAAATGTAGACGACATTTAAAAAATATTGTTTCAAATTTATTGAAAAGTAAACGGCCTCAGGACAAGGAACATAGTCCCGTAAAACTGGAAATATTTTGCGTAGTTTGATAGACGTTATGTATTCCTAAATTAAAATGTGCACTCATACATCTGGATTATGCCGTTTATGATCTTGGATTTTGAAATTAGGGACATAAATATACAGACATTAAGAAGTAAAATCTAAAAGTTAAGTTTTTTTAATTCAAGATTTGAAATATGAGCATAACGAATGTAGAACCTAATCAAGATTGCTGTCTTAAACTACAAAGTCCAAGATCATAATCGGTAAGATCAATTTTTTTAAACTGGGCAGTGACAAATATCTTTATACTTTAAGTAGAATTTCAAATTTTAAATCCTATATTTTAAGAATATTGTAACACTTTCGTTAAAACGTAATTTCCTTTTTGGTTGAAAATTTAATTTTTTGATGGAAAAGTAGCCTTTTTGGTTTGAAAAGTGGTGATAAATTTTGGTATAAAAATCATCTCTTTGATTGACAATTAACTGTCAGATTGAAATAAAAAATTTTTGGACAGAAAATTTCACTCTTTTGTAAGAAAATTGCCTTTTTCATAAAACGCATTTCAATTGTAAATGCCTTTCTTATAAACCCCTAGTGCCATACGTCAGTGCTGCTAAAACAGAAATTTGTGAGGTAAAATTCAGTTATAACAAGTATTCTCCTTAGTTAATAAGTTATTATTTTTTTTAATTATTTAACCCCTACGGCCTATACATCTAAAAATTTACGTTAGGCTACCCTGGGATTTTTCCCTTAGGTAAAGTTTAAGGTCAAAAATCACTGGATCAAATTAATGTAATTAATAAGATGAATTCAAAACTTGCAACAAAAATTTTCACTACTGACAAAAATGTTCAGTAGAACCGTTTGACTTTTTTTTAAATAACTGGAAAAATAAACAAATGATCTTTTGCCATAACAATTATAGAGTGGGAGAGTTACACATTGAGACATTGTCCTAAGTTTTTGTTTTATTTAAAAAAAAAAACATATTTTTCTGCTATAACCAAAATTGTCTTATTTTGACTTTTATCATAAGAATGTTTTTCCGCGTAATTATTATTAAAATTCTAATTTTTTTATTAAAAAATTAAACTTTTGTACACTTTTTTGACTCTAAAATTCAAGAATTTGTTTGACATTTATTTTCTTTCTTGATTAAAAAATCTTTCTTGGTTGAAAATTGAACGCTTCAGTCAAAAACTAGTCTCGAATGTGAATCAAAGGGAGTTAATTTCATGTTCAATGACAAAATACTTTATATGTCAGTATCAAGGGAAAAGTTATTTACTTAATTCGTGAAAATGATATTACAGTTTGTGTTTGTAATTTTTTAAGTTTTGAGTAATTTCGTTTTCCACGTACAAAAACTAATCTAAATTCAACAAAATGATTCAAAGAAATCAAAAAGATAAATTACTTGTAGAGCGAAATGGAATATTTTTGTTTGGATATGTCGAAATTTTAATATGAAACTGTGCTGACGTAAATGTTTATGAAATTTCAACCTTTGTATCATTAAGTCATAAAACGACCTGAGAGCGTAAGATAAAATAATAATAATAATAATAATGAATGACATAACTCTCTAATAGACGAAGATCTTCAGAAAAAAGTAAAATTATCATGCTGAAAATGAATTTACAAGAATATAAGCTTAAAGGAAAACAAACGATTGATGCTTCTTTATACGTTTTTCTTCCATTTTATTATTTTATTGAATCTACGCCATGTTCAGCAAGACGATTAATATTATATATTTTTATTACAATTTGTTGTTTATAAACACAAATTTGAGTATTGCATTCAATAAGCTTCTGGATAGCAGTAGTTGTAATTAAATACTTTGTGCTAATTGAAAAATTTAAATTGTCAGGGGGACGCATCCAATCAATGAGCAGTCCCAGACAAGTATCCAGGGTAGTCCCGAAGGAAGACACCCAAGTGGGTTCGTAACAACCGTGTTGAAACATGAATGACATCTGAATGATGTATATTTGCAGTTCCTTTTGGACACGAGGCTAATTATCAGTGTGTTCATCCTTATCTTTGAATGCAGGGCTCTACAAGGACGGACGTGATATCTCCCTAGCCGCTCTTGGGAACAACAATGACACCACTAAACGTAGATGTGGTTCTAATCAATCGAACGCGCTGAGCACCCAAAAATGGGTAGGCAAACATTGACGACCACCCTACAGTTCGGGCTGCTGAAAATAATTTAGATGGAAACACGACGTCAAACCGTCGAAAAGCTTACATTAAGTAGACAACCGGATTCAAGTATGACTTATTGGAATGCTACGATAGCAGCATTATCACTGCTGAAAAAGGTTATATAGCTCGTTTTCAAACACTGTGGCGCCTAAAGTACCCAGAAATTCAGTATATTTCGCATTAGTCTTTACGAAATCAATTCGCCTACCTCTCAAAAAGGGATAAACATGTAGGTGGAGCGCTTCCCAAATAAAAACTCATGAACAAGAAACTCAGCGAATCCTGCACATGTTCCTGCACACGAACCTGTACAGGAACCTGTACAGGTTATCTCGATCATTCCTCTGCAGGAATTTCGCGAAGGAAACTGCACATGATCCCGCAAAGGAATCTGCACCGATAAAGGAACCTCTGATGATCCTGTAAGGGTTTCTTCGCAGGTTCCCTTGCAAAGAAAATTGAGCCGCTGGCTCCTGTAAAGTAATGATTATAGGAATCATTACAGAAACACATTAAAGGAATCTTTGAAAGGATCCTTTGCAGGAAGCCATCACCAAAATTCATGCCGCTCACTACCCAGGTTCATGTATAGGGTCCTAAACATGTTCCCGTATTTGAATCCACACCTTAATTGATTAAGTAAAGAACCTGTACAGGATCATTCCAATGTTACCTTGCATGAAAGTTTCTTCGCTGGATTCTGTCCAGTTTCCTTCGCCAAATTCTTGTCCAGAAACTGTCAAGATTACGTGTAATAGTTTGTGTACACGAGCATGTTAATTGGGTTTCGCGACTACTATATGGATATGCTGCAGGCGAAGAGGAGAAAGCGAAATCACAACAAACCGCAGAAGGTAGGCACATACTGAGATATGGCTGGGATTTTAGGACTAGGAGAAAAATTAACCTTGAATTCCCCCAAAAGAACCTAGATATAATTAAAGCGGATGCCTTTTTTTAAGAGGATATCTTGGAGAAGTTCGACTTTCGAGCCATCTGCAAAGAGAAGTAAATCAAGTCATAGCGATAATAAAAATAATACATTTGTTGAACATATTTTTCTCAACAATTCTAACTTTTTTGGGTGCCTTTATTAGTTTAACAATTAGATATTGACGTTTTGTTAGTTGAAAGGACCCGATTTGTACGAAAAAAATGTTTCGTTTCCACAATCATAAATTTTTAGAACCAAGTATGAATATAAAAAATATCTTAATACTTCATTTTTTGATTACGTTCGTTTAAACAATCGTAAATTTTCCTTGGTTATCCTTAAAGGTTTAGAACTCATTTAATTATAGTTCATTATGTTAAAAGGAATAAGTTTGTGCATGAAAAATAGCTTCATTGTGCATTATATGGATGATTGTTTATAAAGTAATGACTTATTTGATAACTTTCATCACCTTAACAGAAAAACTATCATCGTCTAGAAATTATTTAAATTCTGTCTGAGTCACGTAGCGAATCATAGCTAATCACCACGAAATCATTTTCATGCACCTGTTCATTTCTAATAAATGCAATACATTGTTAAGCACCTAAGTTGCAAATATAAGAAACTATCCCGTATAATTGATTCATTGATTCTACTAATCTTAGAATATATATCTAAAAAAAATGGTACTCTTCAACAGTTAAAAATTGTCCTATTTCTTGTGTAATAGATTAATAAATAAAAAGGTTTTGAACTAATAATAGTTACTTATTAACTTCTTACCAATCCAGATTTAGATCAATTTTATGGGCTGAAACAATCATCCCGCAAAATCGTTTGTTTGTTAACTTTTCTTTACAATTAACTGTAAAATGCAAACGAAAAAATTAATTCAATTCCATTAATTCAATCCAGCCCAGAATCCAATTAGATTAGATAGGATTCTAATTGGATTTCAATTCGATGGAGACGACGTTACCGTGTTATGCTGGATTGAAAAAGTTCAGTTAGAAACTAGCCAGGAAAAATAGAGTTTTGCGTGAGGTTGGAGAGAGCTTTTCAGTCCTCGTCTTTCCTCGAAAACGCTCGAAAATTGCGAATTCGGAAATTAGTAGGCTTCCACGAGCATTAAAGAGGCTTTAGCGAGCACTTGTAAAACATTGAATATTTGTTTTAAACTTCGCTACGTGCTCGCTCAATACTCTAAAATCATTGGCGCGAACTCGATTTGACAGAGTACGGAGGGAGTTTCAGAATATTGCGAAAGCCTCTTCAATGCTCGTGGAAGCCTACTTATTTTCGAATTCGCAATTTTCGAGATTTTTCGAGGAAAAGCGAGGACTAAAACGCAATTTCCAACGTCGCGCAGAAATCTATTTTTCGTGACCGAGCAGGCAGCGAGGACTTGCCGAGTATTAGGATTTTTCTTCGGGTTGTAAATCGATTTTGATAAACTCAGCCTTGATATTAACTTTATTTTTCCAAAAAAGTATCTGTAGTTTTTTAAGCGTTTAAGCATGTCTCGATTAACAGGACGACTAGGCCTTCAAGAATACTCTTCGAATTTGTAATTTTAGATGAATTATAATAATCTCCGAATTTTCAATTAAAAATAAAGTATCATCATTGTATAAATATATTATTTCTACATGGCTATTCATTATAATCATGGACAAGTTTCTATGGATAGCCTTTTTTAACGGAGAAGGTCTTAAAAAGAATCCTGGTACTAACAAGACCTTCTTTATTTGTGGTACTTACGATTTTAAATTTTGAATTATCTTTTATTGTGTTCAACTACATAATAAATTGAAAATTTGAAAAATATTTAAAATAGAGATCGCGTGAAGGCTGATTCGAATCAGACCTTATATGACAAAAGAAGATCAAAGCTGATCGAATATGTATTTGTTCTTTTGCTCAAATGGGACCTCGTCATGGACATCAAGTTTGAAATACATACGATTGACCACGTCGAGGATTAAAGCGTAAATTCTTGAAATTAATTAAAATGATGCCCACAGGATCAAATGAAAAGACGTGGGTCTGATGGATTTTTGGTTTATTCACTTTGTAAACGTCTAATTATGAATAGCGCTACCAAACACTTTCGTGATAAGGTTTAAACTGGTAGGTATGTATGTTCAGTGTCATCTGGTGCCAATTTATATTAAACATTCTCAGAATTTTATTTATAGTATAAAGATGCATTCCAACGATGTAACCATGGACGTTTACTGCAACAGGAATATCTGTTCCTCCGAGACGGAACAACTCTCGAGGCGTTTTATTTGGTATTTCCCATAGAAGAAGAGGCTCCTTAGGAAAATGGAATAATGTTCGATATAAGTGAGGTGGTGCAGGTCTAGCAGATGTAGATGCAAATGAGGCATTAGGTATTGGAGTAAGATGATATACTCTTGCACCAGGCAGATCACCATTTACATCTATGGCACCACGCTCTTCTTCTTCTTCCTCTTCTTCTTCGTGCTGTCTAGAAGGTCGAATATAATTGGCTTGCAAACTTAATTCTGTGACAAAAATAAATAAATGATTAGCATTTGATATGTAAATTATATTTTGATAGGAACTAAACAGGCGTATGTAATATTCTAAGCAATCAAAAATATAGAACTAGTGCCACAAAAGTTGCATAGTCTGACACATATTGTGTATTGTGAAATCAAAAACTGCACGGAGAAAAATGGATTGTGCCATTATAGGGATTGAAATGACTCGAGTCTTCACCACATAAATAACACGTCTAGGAAAGAGGCTTTTTTCATTACGAGCAAAGCAACAAACAATATTTAAAATAATAAATCCTATGGGTTCACCCTAGTCTCCAGTTGTTTCAGATTTTGTCTTACAAGATATTGAAAAAAGATATCTGTTCAGTTTTTATATTCTACACCCAATTTGTACAAGCGTTATGTCGATGATATTTTAGATATAGTTCCTGCTAATAAGATTTAAGTTTTCGTAAATTCATTTAATAGTATTGAAGATTCTACCAATTTCACCGATTTCACCAGCAGGGCTGGAAGGGGTAGAGAACGAAGTGTGACTGTTTGGCACACAAGAGGTAAGGTAGAGGCTAGAGGTGCTATTGAAAAAAGTATAAAGGGAGTAGGGATTCCCAAGAGGGTGGACCGAGGGATTAATCGCCTGAATGGGGGATTGGGAGAGGCAGAGTAATTATAGAGGAATGGCGCTAATGAATACTGAGTACAGATTATACGCGATGGTGTTGGCAGATAGGCTGCGCGAGGATGTTGAGGGGAAAGGAATATTGCCGGGGACGCGGACGGGCTTTAGGGAGGGAAGGAGTAATCTTGACAATATTTACGTCTTGAAGCACGTGTTGGATAAAAAACTAACTAAAAATGGTGCCAAAGTGTACACGTTTTTTGTAGCTCGAAAGGGCAGGTTCCTGTCGGTGGATACGTGGAGGTTGTGCGAGGTAATGGATGAGAGGGAAGTGAAGAGGGACCTGTTCGAGAGTGTAAGAAAGGTATATGCGAAGACGAAAGACAGGGTGAAAGGAGGGGAGGGTATCTAGGAAGGATTCTGGATAGTTAGGGGGCTGATGCAAGGGTGTCCGCTTAGCCCAACGCTTTTTGCAATTTTGATCGCGGATATGGAAAGTAAGCTAACGGCTGGACGTGTAGAAGGAGTTAGGGTAGGAGGAGCCAGGATATGGTCACTCGCAAATACAGATGAGACAGTGCTGCTAGCAAAGAGCGATGAGGCTTTAAAGAAGATAATTAAAAGTTTGAGAAGATACTTGGACAGAAATAGGTTAGAGTTAAATGCCGACAAGTCGAAGGTTATGGTGTTCAGGAAAGGAGGTGGGAGAAATAAGCAAAAGGAAGTGGAAGTGGAAATGGAAGGAAAAAGCGGTACAGGAGGTGCATGAGTTTCTTGTACCATTTCCGCCAGAGAAATTTATTGCTGGTACTGGTAAAGAACATTCTGACCGGCACCGGCAGGGAAATTTTTTGCCAGCACCGGCAGTCTATTCATTACAAATATTTTTTTCAGAAATATACGCTGTCTCAAGCAAAGTAAGCTTAATGGGAAAAGCACCCGACCAGGAATCAAAAAGTTCTTTGATTCCATGGCTAGTCAAGCCATCTGAGTAGATCTTTTTTCAAAAAAAATTTAATTTCAAGAATTTATGAATTTATTTTCCATCTCGTCAAAAATGGCGTTAAGTATTCTCTGTTATTTAAACAGGGAACCTGATCGATACTTTTGATTTCTTATTTCAAAGATTGTGGATAAGCATCCGACTACCAATGGAAAGTTATGTGATTCGATTCCCAGTGGAGAGAATTGAGTAAATCTTTTTTCAGAAATATTTAATTTATAATTCTCTAATACTGGATTTAGAAGATACAAATTTATCATGAATGACTTAATAAAGATTTCCATCCCAAATTTTCAAATCCAAGCTCACAAACGGTATAATCGATTTTTTTCACTATACAGTAGAAAATTAACATTATTTTTACGATAAGATTAGCAGTTTTCAAATCTGATATTTTAAGCGTGTTGCAAATAAACTTTAGTTCTTATTTAAAATAATATTTTTTATTCTAGAGATAATCAAAATTACTATTCCACTCTTTCTCGCTTTTACTATTTCAATGCGAATTGAGTTAATAGCTTCCAAAAAGAATATTCGCCTACTTTTGTTTAAAAGTTCATTCTTTTTAGTTGAACATTCATATTTTCTAATGAAGAGTTGGAATATTTCGTTTTTATATATTTCGTATTTATGCTTTTTAATTGAAAAGTCAGAAGTTCAGTTTAAAATGAATCCTTTCATTAGAAATCCATATTTTTGTGTTAGAAATTCAAATGCTTTGTAAAAAATACTAGTTTTTCGGCCTAAAATTTTGTTGAAAATTCATACTTTCAGGTTCAAGAATGTTTTTTTCTAGATAAAAATTCATCCGCAGGTCTCAAGATTGACTTGAAGTGAAAACATTTTATGTTTAAAATATAGTTCTTGGATTTATGAAACCTGTCAAACTGAAACGCGTTTTCCTCTAAAAGATGTTTCTGAAGTTTCGGACTCAAACATTTTATTTTAAATTATAGAAACATGATTATACGCACCAATAGAATGAAAAACGACAATAAGGGTGAAAAGCAAAATAATAACGATCTTCATTTTAGCTAAGAAGAGGAACAACTAATTACTGCGCCGATAACGAATTTTTTATGAAGGTTAGTCTAAACAATATTCTGGTCTTTCATTAGACTATAAATATTCTCGCAATCTCATAAATAATGAGCATCATGCTTGTCCTGAGATATCTGTGTTTCAAAAGTCAGTCTCAAGGAAAAGAAAAATGACTGATAAGTCGAAAAATGAAGGACATTATGTATCATTAAGTAATTAAACGTTTTTAAAAATCAAGTTAAAATGATATTACTTAATGCTGAAAGTATCGTAAATCAAACATTGAATTGATTAAAAAACTCTTTTTCTTAATAATTATTCAATAGAATTTATTCAAACACATTTTAATTACAAAATTAAAACAATTAAAGATTCCAGAACGAAAGAAAGAAATACAAATAATGTCAGTAATTTTGTTTTCAAACCTTCTGCTTCTATTCACTTCTATGGTGATTTGTCTTTTGAAATTCAAAGAACATTGAATGATTTCAATATTACAACTTTTATAATTGGTTCACAACTAGACAAATTTACTTTATAAAATTTTAGGGAAAACCCAAAGAACCTTAAAGTCATAGATAAAATCCAGGTTAAAATTGTAGATCTAATAGGTATGTTCCCTTCGGTGGACAGTGAGAGGTTGTGGGAGTCAATGGAAGAGATGAGAGTGGAGAGAGGCCTGCTAGAAAGGGTAAGGGAAGTATCTAAAGAGACGAATGATAGGGTGACAGGAGAGAATCTTTGGGGTTTTTTGGATGGATAGAAGATTGGTCCAAGAATGCTGGCTTAGCCAAACGCTTTTTGCAATTTTAAACGCGAATATGGAAATTTAGCTAGCGGTTGGAGTGGCAGAAGAAGGTAGGGTAGGAGGAGTCAGGATATGGTCTCTCGCATATGCAGATGACATACTGCTACTAGCAAAGAGCGAAGAGGCTTTAAAGAAGATGATGAAAAGGTTACAAAGATACTTGGGCAAAAATAAGTTAGAGTTAAATGAAAACAAATTAAAGATTGTAGTATTCAGGAAAAGAGGTGGGGAAGATAGGAAAGGGGAATGGAAGTGGATGGAAAAAGCGGTACAGGAGTTGAAAAAGTGTTTTGTACCTGGACTTCTTGTTTCGGAAGAATGGAGGAGTGAATAGGTAAAATGTGGTGATCAGGCAGATGTGGGGGATGGGAAAGGCAAGGAAAGGGGGTTTGGAAAGAAATATGCTGGACTATATGGTCATAAGGGAGACAGGAAGAATGAGTTCAGGGATTATAACGCGGAGCTGAACGTGTAAATATTAGGAGAAAATTTTGGAAGAGAGGCGAAGTAGGCTCGTTAGGGAGTGCTGGTGGGAGGAGACTAAGAAGAGAAAGAGTAACGAGATGAAAAGAAGTGGGATAAGCATTAAGGTATTGTTGAATGAAAGGGGGGAAAAGGGGAGTGGCATGGATAAAGGGGGTGTTGGGTAATATAGAGAAGAAGAGAGGAAGGAGGAAGAGGAATAGACAAGAAAAGATTGTAAATTGGAGAGGAAGTAGGTATAAGAAAATTGTGAATATTTTAAATAGTAGATAAGTATTAGGTGTTAGTCGCGGAAGCAGAGGCTGGCAATGCTAGACAAAGCTAGAAAATAGCGACATGCTTGCGAGGAGAAGCGTGAAAGACTAGGCTATAAATGCGGTTGTAAGACAATTTTGTGAAAGATGGAAGTGTAAGCAAGTCAATTTTTTAAGGCCAGCAGACCGAAAGAAAAACGTTTATCTATGTTGTGTAGGTTGGAACACTTTGTGTAATGCGAAATAAATTTTGCTAGTAGAAATCTTGGACTTTGAAAATCGGGACGAAAATCTATAGATATTTAGTCACAAAATCCAGTATATTAAGGTTTATCATTCAGAATTAAAAAAATTAGCTTGCAGAATGTAGGACTTAATAAAGATTCCTGTCACAAATTTAAAAATCGAATTTCAAAAACGGCGTGAGCTATTTTTTTCAGTGTACAGTGGAGCATTACATTTATTTTACAAGCTTAATTTACAAATTTCTATCCTGGGTAGAGAACTTAACCATTTTTGTAGAAAAAACATCATTACTATTGAGAATGAACTTTTCTATTGAAAAGTGTTATTTTCAGGTAGAAAATTCTTGCCAGAAAGTTCTAGCTAGTGGGCTAGAACGTGAGTTCATGATGACAAAATCGTAAATAGTCTTCTGCTGAATCACAAGATAGTTACTTTTCAATATTATAAGTTATTCAATATTTGAACATTCTCAGCAGGATTTGAGGTGGGACATTCTTATGAACGAAGGAATAAATAGTTCCTTTGTAGTAGGAAGAGAACCCGGGTTTTCTACAAATCTTGGCATCATCACCATCCAAATTCATCATCATTAACATCACCACCATACATAGTATTGGTGCTGATGCGACTTAAACTGAAGATACAACAGATTCAACCATGAGATCTCCATCATATCTCCATCCTATCCGTCTGCTGCGTACCCTCAATTCTCTCTATTCATTATAAGTGACATAATCATAACTGGCTAGTTTTCTTGAAATTATAGAGACTTTCATAACTGGTTAGTTTTCTTTAAATTATATAGACTTTTTTGTTTTAGACGAATCTGTAAGAACCTAGATTGCCGGCTTTTTCTGATATCCCGGCTGAAGCAAAACATACAAAAGGAAAATGTTTTTGTTTTAAGACAGCTCTTTCTCTGAATGAATTCTCGGAAATTCATACATGTAGATTGCTTGACCTTTAATTTTAAAAGGTCTGTGCCAAATGTGGGAAAAATACAAAGTCCGAGCGCTTAGCGCTAAGCAAACTAATAATCAAGCGCGTAGCGCGAAATAAATACATTATCGAGCGTAAAGCACAAAAATGAAAAGTCGCGCGCCTCAAGGACGCTCAAACTTGCAGGCAAAGCGGTCCGAGCTAGCACTCGATGTGCATGTGCCCGCAATGAGATCAGACTTTTAAAAGATATTTTTGTCTTGTTTTTTATTATTTGTTCTGCATTTTTCTTCTATTTTGTTTTGTTTCAAGAAACCTATGGCGAATCATCTTCCTGCAAATTTACCCTCATTTAAACGCATGCGGGTGACTTTTTTCTTCGTTGTTATTTTTTCTATGTGAGGCGAAAGTTTTTTGAGGAAATTACAACCTTCATCATAAATTAAGAATTAAAGGAAGCAACTCAAGACCTACGACTCGAAAAATCTAAGGATATAAGCTGGCCTCCGAGGAATTTGGGTGAAGGGCTTATAATATGTTGCTTTGGAATAAAATATCATACATCACTCGCAGCGTTACACATGTCTGCACGTGGAAATAAATATTTGCAAAGACAAATAGAAAAACAATCTTGTGTATTGATTTATTCTGTAATGTATTTGATCACAGAATTAATTGCAAACTTGTAAAAATACATAAAAGGCAGATCTCTTGATACACTTGACTGAGTTGAGCGATTAAGCGTAAATTCTTGAAATAAATTTAACTCATGTTCACAAGATCAAAAGAAAAGACTCGTGTCTATTGCATTTTTTTATTCTTTCACTCTGTACACATCTAATTATGATGAGCACCGCCAAAAACTTCGTGATAAGCTTTAACCTCGTAGGTGTGTATGTTCATTGTCATCTGGTTCCAATGTATATTAAACATTCTCACAATTTGATTCACAGTATAAAAATGCATTCCAGCGATGTAACCGTGGATGTTAACTGCTACAGGTGTATCAGTCGTTCCTATCCGGTAAAACTGTCGAGGCGTTCTATTTGGTTTTTCCCATACCAGAAAGTGCTCCCTTGGAAAACGGAATAATGTTCGATATAAATTAGGCGGTGCAGGTCCGGCAAATGAAGATGCAAATATGGCATTAGGTATTGGAGTAAGATGATATATTGTGGCTCCGGGTAAACCACCATTTGTATCTATGGCACCGGGTTCCTCTTCATCGTCAGAATCTTCTTCTTCATCTTCTCTACGAGGTCGAATGTTATTGGTCTCCAAACTTAATTCTGCGAGAGAAAAAAAAAGTTTGACTTTTAATTTGTAAAAAGTCTTTTATCAAAAACTAAACAGGTGTGTGCAGCATTCCAAAGCAGTCAAAAATATAGAATAAGCCCCCCAAATATTGCGTAGGATCTCACACATTGTGTAGTCCCAAATAAAAAAGTCCGCTAAGACAAATGGAATATGTTGTCAGGGAAATTAAAACGATTCGTGTCTTCCCCACCAACATAATACGTCTATGAGAATATATAGTTAAATCTAATATTTGAACCACATAATATTAAGGAAAATTCACTCGCAGGAGCAAGGCGATTTTCTTTTTAAATGGTTTTGTTTTCGAAGTGTTTATGAGCTTTATATTTAATTACAAGAAAAGCTCGTTCTCGGTTGTGGACGGTAATTCATTTTATTTCATGAATAATTATTTGATAAGCTAATATTTATGTATTGATCGGTACCCTATTATAATTTTGAAGAATACTCTAGGTAAAACTACTACTGCTTGGTTGAAACCAACCCCAACAATACTTTCTTTGATCTTTAGCTCTTTCAACTGAAAGCAGTTTTTTATGATAAAACCTTTAAAAATTTAGTTGTCCACCGAGCCCTTATCAATAATAAATAATGTTAAGTAGTAGTGTTCAAGTAGTGGGCCACTGGCTTTCCTGACAAGTTTCAATCGTGTTTAATGAAAATTAAGCCTGTCTGAATGAGCTTCCAAATGTTAAATGGGTTGAAAATCCAAGTGAAATACTTTCAAGTCAATGAATATGTTAATAAAAAAAGCTGCTTCTCTTATCAACGTGTTCATTGCCGAAATTGTCACATTATTGCAGAACGTTTGGGATGAAACTGTTGAGCTTCCAATTAAAAATAGGTTAGAAACAATGGCTTTCCCTTGTAATGAATAATCATGTCACTCAAAGCACTTGGTTGAGCTTTAGAAATCCAATTTTCTTTTTAAAATAAATGATCAACCTTTATATTTGATAAAATACCTAAGGATCCTCGCAATTTTAAGCCTGGTTTGTTATCCCCCGATTCTGATCTAATGCGCGTCGATCTAGATTGGGCTATGTTTCATGAGTCCCAGTAAGTAGCAGGGGTCTCCTCGCCAGGACACCTGCTTGATGTTGATGCGAAGCGAAGAGTTGAAATTGATTTCATTGGTCGCAGCTCAATCGCGATTACTGGTCCCGCGAATGATGACCCGCTCATTACCTCTTATCATAAGTGGTTGAGCAATTATGGCTCTTTATTTGGAATTATGAAATGCAAAATCATATTAAGCTGCTTTATTGTTTTTTTTTTTTAAATGGAAATTGAGCATTTTTTTGCTTATCTAAAATTCAACGTGTCAGTTAACACTGTAGACCGGACTGGTGTCATCCGGTCTAGTTTTATGTCGCATAACATCTTGAAGGACTTCGTCTTTATTGCTTTGACTAACCTATAATATACTAATAATATAATGTAACCCCCTAAAAAATATTCCAAACGAAAACTAGGGGCGGTGAGGTGAACGCTTTCGCCTCACATAGGAAAACTAACAAAAAATTACCAAATCTCGTGCGTGCGCTTAAATGAGGCGGCTATCTTTGTAGCTGTCAGCAAACGAATCTGTAAGTTGAACGGTCATTTAGATGCATCATTTTAAATGATGCATATAGGTCATATCAAGTTTATTTTTTACCCATAATAGATATATTCATTTGAAAAGCTTCTGGCTTTTACCCTTTCTCTCAGCACTATATTTTTTACAATAAACTTAAATCGTGAATTACTTCAGTGTATTCATAAACAAACCAATGCAGCGGTCACGATTAATTTCAATAATGTTACTGATGGAACTTTCGATTACGGGCGCGTACAAGATCTTAGCACGCTAATAATATTCAATTCAAGATTTCCTTGACAGAAGCGTTGTTCGTTTTGAAAAATGGACCATTTGAATTGAAAATTGATCATGATCAGTATATTTCTTCATTGTGTATTGTTGTTATTATTTTCTTTTTCAAGAAACCTACTGCGAATCATTGTCCAGCAAATTAGGTTTCACTTAAGCGCATGTGGGAGATTTGGTTTGTTTGCTTTGGGTTTCTTTTTTCGGGCGAACGTTTTTTGAGGCAAACGCTTTTTCCTCGCATTGCCTAACTTCAATTTGAAGTTTAGGGAGGGGGGTGGATCTGAATATTTTTTGGTAACCTAGGTCAAAATTATACACAGATAATGTGTTGACATATACCTTAAAAGGATTTATAGGTCAATTTCAGTATGATATTGAAATATATAGCCGATAGATATTAATGCAAACAAGCACTGAATAGTATATTATGCACCTAGGGGGGAAAAGCGAGAAGATGGTCGAAATGTATAAACTGGAATTCGATGCAAGACTTAATTCGAAATTAAAACAGTTCATGCAATAAAACAATTGAATTTCAAGTTTAAACCTTCAATATAATTATATTAGTTTGATTTTTGGATTTAAAAAGGCTCAAAATGCTAGTCATCTGTCAATAACTAAGTCTGATAACATGTGGATTGATGTGCACTGAAGGAGTCTCCTTAAAATATACCCGTCTTAATACGTATTGATCTAGTTATACTTGATTGTCCATGATCAAAAGAAGGAGACGCTTGCTTGTACTTGATGTATGCTATGTGTAAGTTTCTTTGATGCTTACGAACTTGAGTCATGGCAACAGCGTCTATAGTGACTAGATCTTTACAGCCTCGCGAGTTTTTACAACATCATGTTTGTTCTTGTGTAAGAATATCATTTTCGTCGCAATAAGAATATACCTTATCTGCAATGATAGATGTAAGATATTTATAAATTGTTGTAAGACAAGCTAACGGTCGAAATTGAGATGGATTTTCAGCGTCTGATTTTTTAGGTAACTTATACGTAGTTTTCTGCAGCATAATGCTTGGCATCAGATCTGGATGTTCAACGATCTTGTGAAAACATCTTGCCAACGCAAGATTCACACTCGTCAGGTACTTGTACCAGAAGTTGTGCATCACGTTACTTAAGTTGGGCGCTACAATTCAAGAACGGGAAATGGCAATATTTATAACAAAATAAAAAATTGTTTTCTAAGCCATTACGAATTCAATTTCTTATAATCTTCAATCGCTTCGTTTATCAAGCGCAGTTTGAGTAAATATAAGCTTCCTGTGAAGAAGTTATTCAGAAAGCTATAGGGAAGTTTTCGGTGCAGCCAATTTTTCTAAAAACTGAACATGTAACAAACTACAAATACAAAACTTGGAGCGCGCGAACTAAACTCTTGCTTGGCGCTCCAAGTTACACATTCGCAATTCGAGCTTGCAGCTCATGCTGCCAGTTTCACTATTCGATAATCCCCTATTTTTACGTACTTATATCACAAATACTTAAATAGCTATTTTTAAAATTAAACCATTTTCTGTTTAATTAAAAATAATTGTTGGTAGAAATATCAACTCTTAAATTCTTCGCTGCAAATTCACATTTTTGGTCTAATAAATGTCAAGTGCGTGTTTGAAGATTGTGCAATTTTTCTTTTTTAGTAGAAGTTTCAGAATTTTAGTTGGAAACTAAACCGTTTGATTGTATATAAACTTTTTTGTTAAAATTTACTTTATTTTATAATTCATTATACTTGTAAGATTCATCTTTTCGGTTGCGAATTAAGCTACTCCATACCAATTAAATATTTCTGTAGATAAGTAAAATGCTGCCTTAACATAATTGCACTGCAAATAATAGGAAATTTAAAAATATTCACCAATAGAGTAAAGGATGACCATAAGAATGGAAACCAGAATACAAGTGATCTTCATTTTAATTACGCAGAGAAGCAACTAATTACTGCGTCAATAAAGCATTGGTTTTAACGAGGCCTCTAAAAATATTCTGGTGCTTCATGGTACTGACTAAATTCTTTATCTCGTAAACGAGAGGAATCATGATTGTAATTGTGAAATATTTGTATGTCATAAGTCAGTCTCTAAGAACTTATCATATAAATACGTACAATCTTAGAGAATAATATTTTCTCAGATGTTCTTAAACGATTTAACGCTCAAGGTGAAATAATATTAATTAATGCTAGAAATATCTAGTACATAGAGTTAGATGTAGTTGCTCTTTTTTAGCATAGATCTCAAGATCGTCCATATAAAATACATGAGTGATCTTGTACTTTCGATCTGCAGGTTTGCTGCAAAAGTACCCGTCGGAATAGCGAATTGCTAGAGATAGTGAAAATAATGTGAGGCAAAAGAGGAGTGGGCTCATGGTGTCGCCCTGAAAGACTCCTCACTAAAAGAAGACCTTGTTAGTTGTCATACAATTTTTCCCAGATGAGATAGTAAATCTGGTTTTCCAACGCGGTATTAATCCCTCTATGCCCTTTGCGATTTTCCGATGAACCTTCAAGTTTTCCAAAAGATAGATGATAAGTCTATGGGATAGCTGTGAATATCTTATACAGTGTGTTCAGCTAGGTAGTTAGCCTGTAATTCTTCGGGTCAGCTAGGTTGCCTATTTTCGGCAGAAGTATTGTGCATCCTTCCATCAACCACTCCGGATTGTCATGAGGGCATCACACAGCTCCTTAAAGCTATTTATGTTATCTGAGTCATGTTCCAGTCTGCAGCATAGACTGGACCATGACTCAGATAACATAAATAGCTTTAAGGAGCTGTGTGATGCCCTTGCCCAACCTGACTTTATGGCCAGTTGATGCGTTCGTCTTTTGGTCTTATGATCAACCGTTGGTTTTGTTTTACGATTCGCATCGTCCAAGGCTCTCGCTGCATTATACACACAACAATTGATAGTCCAGATGTCGGATTCTTCGGAAAAATGTTCACGAAGCTCATCATCCATTTCAGCCAGATCTTCAGGCTTGAGAGAAACGTGGGTTTTGATGTTTCTCCGGGTCATAAAGCATCGCTCTTCCTCTATCGGATGCTTGTCCACGGTTGGTCTTATTGTCGTCTCTCTTTCTCTGTTGCCGGCTTGTTTTGGCTATGGTCTAGTAAGCGTTCCGCTTACTCTAAGAATATTCTGGTGCTTCATGGTACTAACTCTACATTCTTTATCTCGTAAACAATGGGAATCATGCTTGTAATTTTGAAATATTTGTATGTCATAAGTCAGTCGCAAAGAACTTATCATATAAATACGTACAATCTTAGATAATAATATGTATCACTAAGTTCTAAAACGATTTAATTCTCAAGGTAAAATAATAGTGAATAATGCTAGAAATATCTAGTAGTTTTGATATTTATGGATTAAATTGAATGTTTATATTTACGTACTGTGTTCGTGAGTCATGTTTTTCAGCCTCACGAACTACTCTCGATGCTCGATAATTTATTTTACAGGCGCCAGATACGGCTGTCCCTATCCGAGAGTTGCCGGCCCTTTGAACTCACAGCAGTCCCACTATGGCTGCTCGATACCCCCTTGTGCGTACAATCGCTATGTGGCGACCGTTCCGCGTACGCACACTCACGTTCCCGTTAGGCTCTTTTAGGGACGTCCGCCTCGACTTTTAGAGGTCACAAACTATGCCGGACGTACCCTAACTCTGTGATTGGCTGGTTTCCACAGAACAGGTCAAATAAAGTACCCCCACCAATGCGAGGCTCCGTACTGGCCTTCGTATCATCAATTGGCTCTGTTTGACGGGCTATTGGCTGACCGACAGCTAGTGGCAAGATGGCCGCCTTAAGTCTCTGCCGGTGAGTGGTCGCTTTCCAACATTACAATGCAGGGTTAATTCGGTGTTGCCTGATAGTCTGTTCCGTGCTGCCACTTGCCGTTGTGCCGTGGAACTACTCCGTCGTGT
>NC_046662.1:1165779-1175038 GCF_010883055.1 Belonocnema kinseyi | reverse complement strand
AACATGGTCGCTGGCCTTGATGGTGTTTGATTGGTGCTACCTCTTGTAGTTGCGCTGCATTGCTGCGCCGTGCTGCTGTTGACCGCCTGAGGACGAATGACTTCGCTGATATTTAACCAATGTTTACCACCTCTCAGCTTTCTCGTGTTTACAATTGGTTTTAAGGTCTTTACTGTGTCGTGCCTCAACTTCGACCCAAGTGAATTTACATTTTATTTGTTGGAAAACAATACTACTAAACTAAAATAGACTATAAAAAAATATTCCCCAGTATAGACCTGAATCTTGGATAGGCGATAAGTTAATACTGCTTATCAGCTTGTATCCAATAACCTTTAATTCAAGCATCTAGGTGTGGCTTCGGCAAGTCCAGAGTAGAATTTTACTACCTTATGTAATAAATATTCTGTAACTTCCTTACAATCAAACCTATATACAAGATATTAAATAGTTCTATCTAGAGTAAACATGAATCTGATATGATTTAATAATATTATTTCAACAGTATCTAATATACGAAAACCTTTGGAGAATAAAGTAAGATTTCTTATTGGAAATAAATTGGTGAGAGAATTAGCTAAAAGAAAACCAAAACTTAGTTTATTCATTGTACGTCGTTCTTATATTTCTTATGTTTAATTCGTTCAAATTTTTGAAACCAAGTTCAACGACTAAAAACTACCCCCTCTGCGGAAAACAGCATGGTTGGAAAAGCAAAATAAATCGCTGGCGCCGAAATTATTTAAATTTAACTTTATATGGGCCCATTATTTCCGACTTGATTTCTTCCAATTTGAGCAACAAACTTACACCCCTAAAAATTAACCTCTGAGCGAAAAACAGCATGTCGGGGCAAGCAAAACGTTCCGCCGGAATCGACATGGCGTTTTCCGCACAGGGGGTAGTTTTTAGGGGTAGAAGTTGGTTGAGCCAATTTAATAACATTAAGATATAAATAAAGGCCCATATAAAATTCATTTTGGTAAATTTCGGCGCTATCAAATCGTTTCTATATTCCCGTCATGATATTTGACAACCAGGGGGTGGTTCTCAGTGGTTGAAGTTGATTGCGCAAATTTAAACAAATTCAGTCGAAAAATTTGCCCATATATAGTTGATTTTGGACAATTTGGACGCCAGCGAATCATTTTGCTGCTCCCACCGTAGTGTTTGGCACACAGGTTGTGGCTTCTAGGGGTTGAAGTTGTTTGGACAAATTCAAACAAATCAAGACAAAAATTATTCGTTCATATGAAGTTGGTTTTCGATAATGTCGGTATCAGCTAAACGTTTCGCTGGCCCCTACATGCTATTTACTGCACAGGGGTACTGCACCGGGAGTATATTTTAAGGGTTGAAATTGGTTGCACAAATTTTAACAAATTAAGAAGAAAATAATGTGCCCATACAAAGTTGATTTTGTATCATGTTGAGGTCAGAAAAACTTTTTGCTGGCCCTGTCAATGGTTCCTTTAGAAATCAGATGCTTCTGGTAATGCACGAATTATAATTTTTGTTGAACAAATATGAAATTTTTCTGCACCAAACATTTGAAAGAAACAAAGTTGAATTTACGTGAGTGGTGGGGCCAACGAAATGGTCCTGCCAAATTGCCTTTCATAATTCTACCTTGTAACACACTAGAGGCCTTAGGTTCCAAATAATTTTTTTGCTCGACTGCATAGCTAACTAGTGACCTAGATCCCAAATTCGTTCTTCCAGTTAAAACGCGAAGCTCGCTTGTGCTCGCTTGTTTGGCACAAAGAGATAATCGTGTTTGCAGAATCTAATGATTTTCAATTATGCAGTCTTAAAATATCATAAACTTTTTGGTTGTATACACATTTCAGGTCAAGCTACTGTTAAAGCAGAAAGCAGGTAGACAAACTTTGAAAGGTGAATTAAAAATTCATAATTAATTTACAGTAAACTTGTTGGAAAGCACCATTTTTATTTTAAGGTTAAAAATGTCACTCCACTGCTTGATTTGACTCTACCAATCTCAAACCTGAGAGCTGCACCTTGTTATCTTCTTTGTGGGTGAAGAAGTTTAATAAAAAAGCCTGTTTGAACGAGACTTCAATTATTGCAAGATATCGCAAACCACAAATTTGAACAGCATGGAATAAGGTTGATTTAACGGCGAGTCGGGCTATATTCAACCACAAAAAATATTTTTTTCGCGAATTTTCTTGGAGGGGAAAAAACAGCAATCGGTAGAAAAGATTCAGCTTGTAATTCTTGTTGGAAGAAAAAAAAGGCTTCAAAGGGCTGTAAAAGTTACTTAATACAAATTTTTTCAATACCCTTTTAAATCATTCAGAGGAGAATTTACTACCAAAGAGAAAAAACTTTGGTTCGATTCATTAGGCAGTTTATATATATCCTATATCTATGAACATGGTTCCAGTTCTAGATCGAGTTCAAATTATCAAATAAATCATTTTGTGATTTGACGCTTTGTTTATAGTTATAACGTCTAACCAGGGAAAATAGTTTTGGATCTGCTTTATCTACAATTGTTTATATATTCTGATAAGGTTGACAATAAATTAAAGTCAAAATCCATTTTCTTGTTATGAAGAATAAATTTTTTAGTTGAGATACAGACAATATTAAATATTTTTTTATTGTCTATTGCCTTTAATCAGAGAATTAATTGCAAAGTTGTAAAATTACTCATACAAAGAGAATTCGCATGTACATCATTCAAATTAGAACGAAAGTCACCCAAAAACTTGGCTATAAGGTTTAATCTCGCCATTAAATATATTTATTGTCACCTGGACCTTACAATCCTTATCAAATATTCTGTAAATGATATTGTAAAAAACCCTATACACTCCAACAGTGTCACCATTGACGTTTACTATTACGGGAATGTCTTTCCCCGGGTTGTGTATTGGCACAAAGCGTCGAGGCACTTCATTTGGTACTTCGATTCGCAGAAATTGATCTGGAGTTAAGTTGAATGATGTTGAACGCAAATAAGATGGCGTAGATACGGCAGATGTAGATGCAAATCTGGCATTAGGTCGTATTGTTAATTTATATACTTTTCCACCCTTTGTAAAAGTTATTGAGCGAGGTGGATAGCCTCTTGATCTGTTACTTAATTCTGCGAAAAGAAAAAGAGATGATTGACTATTAATACCTAAAATATATTTTATTAGTAACTTAAATGTACGTTAGCAATATTCTAAAGTAGTAAAAAAATATAGAATGAGGGCAATAAATGTTGCATAGTTTGCCACATATTGTCTAGTCTGAATTCAGGACAGAAATCTACAATTTTAAATCGTTAAATCCAAATTACATGTGAACACGAAAATTCACCTCAACTCAGAACCAAGATCTGCAAGTAATTCATTAGCCTTAAGCATATTCATAGACACTTATAATCTGGATGTTAAGTTTTATGATTTAGGATTAAACATTTAAATCCAGAATCTGTGATTCAATAAATCACCGGCTGGTCACCGTCTTAACCGACGACTATGTTCTATCAACCCAAGGAGCCTACCGACCCCATCGGTCGGGATGTCTTCAAGACGACGCAGTAGCGAATCAACAGAGGCGAGAAACTTTTTGGACCATGGTTATGGCACTGAGGGTAAATTACAGAGGTAACTCAGACTCTGATAAGCGCGCCTTCGTGGATCTCCTGATAAAAAAAAGTTGCAAGAAATTGATGAACCTACTGACTCCTGCTAAGAAAAGTTTTATAACCCTTTGCATATTTAAAAAATACATTATTTGTTAAAAAGTTAATTATTAAGTGTTGAAGAAATGGTATGAAGTGAGAAATACATAATTGTGCAAAGTTTAAATTGGAAAAAATTGTTTTTCGTTTTTTTCACATTAACCTCGTTGTTCGTTGCTGGAGTGGCAAATAAAGGCAACTGTAGCACATGCGTAGTGAATCATTCGACTCGCGCGTGCCTCTCTCGGATCTGCTCTGAAGCTCTACCGCCCCTTCCCGCATTCTCCTATAAGTTTCTCAAAATATGCCAGAGTCCTGTACCCATGGTTCAGGATCGACCACCGTGTCGGGCCGAATGAGCTCTGCATCGCGAGGTTCTGAAGCAACCACACATCGGTCGGAGCACGAGGTGGCCATATAATAACTAGCTTTGAGGCAGCAAATGGGAACCGCAGTATATTCTGTAGGATGGACCCAATCGACGTGGCGCACACAAGTACAGAAACACACATTTGCAGAGGAACGCTTGACTCTGGAGAAGGATGGATTAATAGGTGTGACGGCTTGCGTATTGCCGTCGATTAAACTCGTTGATTTTATAATCTCAGTCGATAAAGAAGAAACTTTCTTTATCGTAGGATACGAGTTAATTTAAATTCGTATAAAAAATTAATAATTGTTTTATGAAATTGTTTATCAAAGTTATTTAGAAGGTTAGTATAAACTCTTCAACATTCTCTCTCTCTTCTTCTTCAATTTTAGGATAAGATAATTTTGCTTAATAAACCTAATAAGATAAAATAGTATGCATGAGAATGTAGCCTTATTAAAAGTCACGTACGCCGGGCCTACGTGGTCAACTGGATACGTTATGGCATTCCTTAGCGGGCTTCTATTGGTCAGGCTGAACGTCAAGGGGTTGCACTTGACTCCCCTACTCTAATGCTACCCTTGCACGTAATCCAAAAATGCAAGGTTATAAATATATTTGACTCAGGGAGAAACGGCAGATATCTTTGAATCGTTGATATTCATTGAACGGGTGTCACTCGAGATCCTAAATATTGAATATTATAATTAAGAAAGTAGATTCTAAAATGTATAAGTTTCGCGTAACTTAGTGAAGTCGTCAAATCTAGTTAATAGCTAACATTAAGTGAAGTTAGATATATAAAACAATTATTGATAATAACAATTTAAAAAGTTATATTAACTGTTGTGTGTGTGTCCCATGGATTAATGTGTGCAGTTCAATGAATAAAGTTCTTCATTAAAAATGACATTTTTAACTTGTAAGACTCTTCATTTCATCGCCTGTGATTAATGTAAAACTTCGGATAACCGCGGTAGTTGATTTTCAAATCAGCGCCAGTCAGCGGCGAAGCATAAGACCAGAAAAGGAATCCACCAATCAAAGAATAATTCTTTAAATTATTAGGAGGATCCGAAAGGTAGGACGTAACAATAGGTGAAGCGGGGATTAGATGAACGTCTACGAGATATGTGGTGACATTTTACACTTTGAAAGGAGTGTTTCCAGCTTCAGTAATAAATGTAGTTTTGCGGTATTCTCTCTTACTAGCGTAAGCCTAACCCTTTTTCTTTCTCATGCATTTTAAGGAAAATTGATGAACTGATCGACCCGCCAGTTGTGGTAATAATGGTTCCAAAAGGACTCTGTCAGAAATAACCCTATCTGGCCCTCTTAAAAGTAATCAACGCGCTTTGAGGGTAGTTTGTGAGGTAAAAGAGCACAACCAGGACGTGCTAAATTAAATTAATAACTTTTGTTAAGCTTTGTTATAAATCTCAAGCGCAACAAAGATAGCTGTCGCATAGTGACAGGAGCGGAGGAGTGAGAGAGAAAATGGTAGCAGAGTGCGGTTAGAAAGACAGAGACTCCACCTTTTATTTATAGTGTTCCATGGCAAATAAATCAGGCTTAAATATTTGTACCGAGGACATTGCCCCTGACTAGAATTTAAAACCGCAGACAGATGCTTTTGAAAAATTTGGGATTTTAGTGGAAACTAATCGCAAGCTATGCGAAAGTTCTGGTAGTGAATATTTTTTCATTAAGACTTAAAGAAGTATATTTGATAATTTATAAGAACCCACGATTGTTCCATTTAAGGAATTTATGACTATTTTGAGTTTTTTTATAATTAAAAGAATTAACGGTACTTCTGACATTTCATAGTAATTTAAGAATTTTACCGTTATTTTCGAAATTTTCCGGCAACTCAGAGAATTTACAAGGTTATAGGAAATTGTTGCAATTTAAAAGGAAATTACTGAAAACATAAGTAAATTTGATGGTAACCTCGACAATTTTTCTGAAATTATAATGAAATGTTCGTTTTTTTTCTCCTTTACAAAGTAGGTCCGCGAGAATTTGAACCGGAAGTCATTAACCCTCACGGATATGCTCTGGGATGGGGGCGAGGTCTCCTGTGAACTCTAAGTAAACCAAGAGACGTGCCAAGAATCGTGAAGGGGTAGAAGGTTAGTCTCAATGGAAAAAAAACGCTCAAGAGTGGCAAATTTTTTGTGGAGGGTTGAAGAGACCCGAGCCCCCTCTTTTCTCATGGACGAGGAGTTGCACGTGGCAATGCCCTGCCTTTTGAAGAATATTTCGCGGCACTGTTTTCAAAAGAACAGATTCAGGGAGAAAAAGTTTTTGGGAGGACCATCAGCGTTTTGTAAGGTTTTCAGATTATGATTCTAGCAATTTACATTTTTGTTATTTAGGTTATGTTTATTGTTATCTTTGTAAAATTAATAAAAAGGTGATTTTATGCCAATTTTAAAGTACGCATCGGTATTATATACATTCTACAGTATTATCTCTTACTCGCATGATATCATCCCTGTTTCTTTCTCATGCGTATTTTTTCTCAAATTTCATCAAAATTCAAATCTTTGACTGAAATTAGAGCCTTTTTAAAATTTCGCAAATTTTGATTTTTTTAATTTCCCTACGTTTTTTTAAATTTCTAACGTTTTCAATTTATTTAAATGTTCCCAAAATTTGCACATTTTTTTCAATATTCTCTAGATTAAAATTTTTTCACATTTTCGCAAAATTTGTAATTTTGTTTCAAGTCTTGCTAGTTCCAAAAAGTCTTAAAACAAAAAGTTTCTAAATTGAAGCCTTAACCTTCTACCTAAATCTGAAATTGGAATTAAAAATTTTTTGTAAAGGTATGACTGCAGTTTAATTAAACTCTTTAATTAGGCTGTTTACATATATATTTTTTTCGGTTGCAGTTTAAGGAGCAAGAACGAAGTTTACCCTAAAATCTGAATCTCAAGATTAAAAATTATCTTAATATGATTTTTATAGAAATACTGACCTTTTGAAGTTTTTGCACGTCTTTGGGTCCCTTCCAAGAGAGGAACTGAGTCATCGCCCTGGTGCCAAGATTTTCTTGATCCTAATTCTATAAAATGACATGAGAAATTTATTGAGTTAATGAATTATCAATTTTTCATATCTACTTCTACAGAGAGAACTATGTAGAATCTTCAACCTGCTTTCAGAGTTATCATTCCCCGAAAGGAAAATTATCTAGGTCGATGTGAAAAAAATTTGAATTTTTCCCACTAGTAAATCACATGAAAAGAAAATTCCGTTCTGTTTTTTTCTGCGTCTATGCGTAATTTTTTTCAACTTGCATGACACGTCAACTTAAAACCTATTTATTTGAACCGCCGAGTATCAAGTTTCGTGCAAACACCTTACAATTGGAATTTTCGTACAACTATTTTTCATCTGCTATTTTTAATGTTCGTAAATTATATTGTATTATATTATTATATATTTATCAGCGACCCAAAACTGCCTGTACATCAAATTTAATGTGAATAAAATCTGCAAGATCTCGAAATTTTCGGTTACTCTAACTTTTTCGAGAACCCGCCACTTTTCTGTTACAAATCTGTCTAGCGGAATCTCTCCCCCAAGGAAATTTTTTAAGTACTTTCAAAGATGGCAAAACTGCGGCAAGTCTCTCGAGCGGCAACTAACTCCCACAAGAAATTCGCTAAGTAGTTCCAAAGATGTCAAAACAGCGTCAAAATGACGCAAATGACGCTAAAAATTTATTTAAAAAAAAAAAATTAAAATAATAAATTAAAAAACGGGCTTGAAAACTTTCTTTGAAATTTTACTAGATTTGAAAAAAAATCCAAATAAGTCCACAGGTTCAGCCGAAATCGTATTTTGAATAAAAAAATTTACTTTTTTCCCACTGTGCGGCGCTAGTAGTATCTTTGTTCTGCAAGACCATCTATTACTACAGGAAAAATGCATTAATAATACCAAAAAAATATAATAAGCCCTTTAAAATTTTTTTTCTTTAAAGTGTAGAGTCAGGTAGTAAACGCGATTTATGCACTCACTTATTATTTTGTTTTATATAGGGAAAAGCGGAATAATTAAGAATTATAATCTCGAATATGAAAATATCTGAAAGTAAAATTCACCAATTTCGAGACCGAGTTATAAAATTAAGGTATTTTCAAATTTCTACAAATATCTCAATTCTCGATATTTAAATTTTCTGAACAAAGTGAATTAATTATTAATTAATAAGCTGTTTATGAAATTATAAATAAGGCAAACACTTTAATTATTTATTGATTAATCATTTATTAAATATTTTCGTCAAATTTAAGTTTCTGGAATAGAAATATAATTTATTAATATAAGAAGTATAATTTATTTATGTAAGGCCACTATATAAAAATATAATTATAATATCTAAATATCACAAACAAGGAATATGATCAATCTTAAAAAATTGTTTTCTATTACAATTAAATAAAGAACTCTTAAATATGATATTTTGTAAATCAAATAGACTTTGAAACGCCGCTGAAATATGCGAAAATTTGTATAGTGACTTTTAAGACCATTAACGAATATTTTTCATCTTTGGTAAAATTCAAAGTAATCGACAATTATTTTCCAAAGTGGTATTATAAATCCACGTTGAAATTAATTTCTGACAATTCAGAACAAGAAAATAAGAATTACCAGTTGGTTTTTAAATTATATAATTTCATATAAATATAATTTTCATAAGATTCTTAAGAAAATAAAAATAAAATATTTTGTAATATTTCAAACGTGTCAAAATAATCTAGAAGATTGGGAACGAATCATGAAATATGTGATACATTTTCGAAAATGTTTTCCAGTTTTCAGATATTTTCAATCTTTTTAAAACTTCTTGAATTCCTGAAAATATTTTGAACTGACTCAAATTTCCCTTAAAATATTCAAAATTTGTTCAAAATTTCAAAAAAAATTCTTTAAAAATCTGAGTTCATAAAAATCTTTTTTAGTTTTCGGGAGTCGGCCGGGTTACATTGTCCTCGAATCAAGTAATCCGATGCCGGCCGGTTACTGGCGGGGCCAACCCTGGTTATATATATCCGTTTTGATTACTCTAGAATCAAACCGAACGGCCTATGACAAAGCCACCGAACGCGTCCTCGGGTTGCGGATAGAGGGTCCCTGTACCAAGGGTTTCTGCTGAATATGGTTAC
>NC_046662.1:1155332-1165679 GCF_010883055.1 Belonocnema kinseyi | reverse complement strand
TGGCAAGAAATGTATGAACAACGAGGCTCAAAGAAAGGCGTAGCCGGATGTCAGGAGAACCTGCTCATCGATAGATGTGTCTGCAAAGATGCAGCATTCTACTAGCGTGACCTATCGATGACCTGGATTGATTATCGGAAAGCTTTCGATTCTAAATCCCATAGACTTATCATCTGTCTTTTGTAAATCTTAAAGGTTCATCCGCAAATAGTTGGGTGCATAGAGAGATTGATGCCGCTTTGGAAAACCAGATTTACTATCTCATCTGGCAAAAATCGTGTGACAACTAACAAGGTCACGTTTCAGATAGGTGTCTTTCAGAACAACAACATGAGCCCAGTCCTCTTTTGCCTTACATTATTGCCACTATCTCTAGCACTGCGCCATTTCAACGGGTACTTGTGCGGCAAACCTGCAGATCGAAAGTACAAGGTCACTCATGTATTTTACATGGACGATCTTAAGATCTATGCTAAAAACAGAGAGCAACTGCATTTAGTTCTGGGGATTGTCGAACGATATACTAAGGAAATTGGAATGAAATTTGGGTTAGACAAATGCGCCAAGGTTTATTTAAAGCGAGGAAAACTTAATAGCATCCCTGAAGATCCTGAGCTCGTTGATAGAAGCGCCATACGACATTTTTGCGCTGGAGAGACTTATACATACCTGGGCGTGCCACAGAGCCGCAGTCAGGATGTGACATCTATAAAGGATACTCTCCGAAGCAGATACAAACGTCTCATCCGCCAGATTTGGTCTTCCGAACTGTCGGCGAGGAACAAAGTATCTGCAACGAACATGCTTGCCGTCCCGGTACTACTCTATTCATTTGGAGTAGTTCCATGGACGAAGAACGAGCTCAGATCTCTTGATATCGGGATAAGAAATGTTAGGCACATGAACAAAAGCATGCATATTAAGTCTTCCGTTCCGCGACTGTACATCTCACGCCGTCAAGGGGGTCGCGGAATATTGAGTCTTGAATGTCTTCACAACAGGATTATTCTGGGTACAGCACATAGAGTTGCAAATGGAAGAGACCCTCTTCTTAAAATGGTCAGGAATCACGAAGAAGTGGGCAAAGGAGCATTTCTATTCAAAGCAGCGGAGGAGGCCGCTGCAACAGTCGGATTTGACTTCAGTATTAGGGGTGAGCAAAATGCATCAAATCTAATCTATCTCGAGTACTCACTCCTGAAAGCCCGGATTAAGAAAGCACAAGAGAAAAACTTTCGTGAACAGCTCCTCGATAAGAGGGTGCACGGTATATTCCACAGAAATGTGATGGATCAGTCAATAATATTTATGATAAATGATTATTCGAAAATGCATTCAAAGTAATTACTTAATCCTAATGTAATTCTAATTTTAATAAAAAGGTAATAAAAAGTTTTAATTTTAGGAAAAAAATATTCGTTTCAATAGTATAAATATGATTTAATTATTTGTTAACAATATTATATATTTTATATTACTGATACAATAATTAATTATTAATTGTAATTAAGTTCTTCAAGTTATTAAAAAAATCTATGATATAACATTTATTAGTGCAGAAATTAATTATTCTTAATTCATTTCTGCTAATTTTAGCGACGTTATTTTCGGAAATAAGCAAACATATAATCTTAAAACACGACTGAGATGAGATTAATCTTTGGGATAAATAAAACTGATTTATTTCTCTGAACATAGAATCGATAAGCTCTTTTTTATTAATATCGAATTTCTAGTATGTGCTACTCCAAAATCTTATTTTAGGATTGGAAAAATTCTGTTTGAGCATTTCTCAATCATTATTTATCACAAATATTAAATCTGAATATTTATATAATTCAAAATAAGCGCGCTAACAGGGACCAATCGGGTTTTCGACGCGACGCAAGCGCAGTTTGAAAAGTGCTCAAGATTGGGAGATTGGGGACACTGCTGGCGCCCGAATAGACACTCTGTAATTTTTAGTATCGCACCTGGAATGAGGATGCTCCTTGCACTCAAGTCGCGTCGTCTCTTCGAAGTTAAATTCAACTTTCTCAACAAAATCAACCTTATTTCAGAAATAAGTTTGAGAACCCCAATTAGTGCGCGAATAGTTATTCTTCTAAATTAAAATACACTATTGTGGATACGGTTTTTCATTCCTTCTTTCCTAATCTTAAATCACCACGTGGTTTCCAAATTGCTGCGAGATTCTATCACCAGGGATTAAAATTCTATTCCAATTTTCTTGTCAGAATTGGTTCGCTTGATTTGGCTTTTAAAGTTTATCGTAATCTTTAAAATGAGCCTTAAAAGATCAAAACAAGTTACCAATTTCTTGTCTGAAGCAACATTTTTTAACCGCTTCGTATCTGGATTTCTCGACCAGCGCCTGGCTCAAACCAGGGCTATCCGGCCGGATCTAGTAAAGTCTTTCACTATTGTTAGAAAGCTTCTAACTCTTTTATTTGGGCTCTTCGGGTTATCCGAGTTGTCTTTTGTAACCTGATTTACTTTACGGATAGATTAACAATTGAAGTTATGCGGATTCGACTTTCCGAAACTAGGCTTTGAGGTATGAGCATGATTGAAATTACCAGGGGTGGCATTCCGTCGCCCACTAATCTAGTTTATCGAATCTCTCTTTCTAACGCATGAATGTTCAGAATGTTTATTAACATGTTCAAGTCATTATTTATGGCCGCAAAAAGTTTAAATGCTCGAGTTATGAATATAAATTTGCGTATTTTGTTTGCGAGAAGTTCAAATCGAGGTTCTGTTACTTTCATGTAAATAATTACGCAACAAACAGTACGAGAATTGAATAGAAGTTTACATATTGACAAAAAATAGATTATTATTCCAATTATGTAGTTTTATGGCCCCTACATAATTGTAGATTCAGTTCCCGTATTTTTATCATAACATTTAACTTTAATAAAAAAGTAATGCTTTGAAAAATATTTCAAACTTTCTAGATTAATATTTTATTATTGATGTAAGTTTTTTGACTGGAGAAATTAATTAATAGTTTAAGATGTTAATTTTGTTTGTCTACTTGGTCATAATTATTATTATTAAAATATTGAATAATTTTTTAAGATTGCGAAAAAAACGCTCTCCAGCTCCGTTGGGATATGAGCTGGGCTAGAAAATTTGATCAAATAGTTTTTATTTTGCTCAAATTGAATTTGTACGTTTTCCTCATGTTTCTTTTTAATTCAGTTAAATTTGAGGATGCTATTATTACGCGTATATCAAAGACCGTTTCATCTTGAATATCGAACAACTTCATAAATAGCTCTTTACTTGCGCATAGCGACTCGGTACTGAGGGACGCGCCAATCGGACAGCTGACTGCGGATTGGTTGAGCGAGAAGAGAGACACTTCCGCTCCAAATTAAGATACTATACTAAAATTTACTGGAGCTTTGCGCTTCGGAGAGAGCGATACTTTCGTTCCAACAGCAGGGACTATACAGTTATTGCAATTTGCTATAGCTTCACGCTTCGGTACCTTCGATATGCTTAGTGTTTGTCATGTTCGTTGCCTTTTAAATACATCGCGCCTTCTACCGCTGGCTCCACCTTCCGTTTCAACTCCCCCTTCCATATAGCCTTTGGCGCGTCCCTCACTACAGGGTCCCTACTTGCGCATACATATAAACTATTTAACCTTCATTTAGAGGGGAGCGGTAAACAGCCAATCAGATCGCTGCGCGAGAGATATAACTTACCTCGCTAACTCATAATTTATCTCTTTTATTTTGACAATAACTCTGCCATTGCCTGATTCTCTTCAGTTATATATGCGCTAGGATTTCTAATATTAAGTATTTCAAGTTGCGACGTCAGTTGGCAAGATGTCTGTACAATGTACCACATACAAGTGGTAGCTAAAACTCGCTTCTCATTGGTTAATTGAGGAGTTCTCGACGAGAAGGCGACAGGCGCTCGAGAACACGTAAAAGTATTGCTCAGGCTGTGACGTCAGGTATCAAAAGTGAAATTCGAAATTTGAAAAAACCAAAAATATAGTTAGATAGCTCTTGAAAAATGAACTTGAGTCTCCATTTACAGTTTTTCTCTCGGGCTGCAAATTTTCCAGCAAATAAATAAAAACTGACTTTTCTTAAATTGAAAAAACCATGTTTTTTCACATTCAACTCGCCGTAAGTAATTTGTTTATCAACTAATTAACAAATTTCTTTTTCAGTTTTATTCGTGACACTCTAGCGGAGGCTACAATGGCCAAAGAGGGTCAAAAGTTAATTTCTAATGTTTTCTTTTTTAATCCTAATGAAAAACCACGTTTTTAGACTTTGATATTAAAAAAGTGAGCGAGGAAGTTTGAGCTTTGACAAAGTTCAAGCGAACGAATTTTCCGCCAATGTATTGGCCAACTTTTAGGAAAATTTCAATTCGATTAGATTTTTAGTTCCATAATTACAGCGAGTTTATTACGAACTCGCGACGCGACACTACAGGATTTTTCAGGGGACGCCGCCTGAAGCCTCAAACATCCACCTTGCCCATCCTTTATTTTGTCCACTCGCACGCGCAAGTCAGCGTTCCGGCGGCGTCCCCTGAAAAATTCTGTGGTGTCGCGTCGCGAGCTCGTTGCAAACTCGCTGTAATTATGGAACTAAAAATCAAATCAAGTTGAGATTTTCCAAAAAGTTGACCAATACACTGGCAGAAAATTCGTGCGCTTGAAGTTTGTCGTAGCTCAAACTTCCTCGCTCACTTTTGTATTGTGAAAGTCTAAAAACGTGGTTTTTCATTCGGATTAAAAAAAAAACATTAGAAATTAACTTTCGACCCTTTTTGGACATTGTAGCCTCCGCTAGAGTGTCACGAATAAAACTCAAAAAGAAATTTGTTAATTAGCTGATAAAGGAATTCCTCACGGCGAGTTAAATGTGAAAAAACATGGTTTTTTCAATTTAAAAAAAGTCAGTTTTGATTTATTTACTAGAAAATTTGCAGCCCGAGAGAAAAACTTTGAATAGAGGCTCAGGTTCATTTTTCAAGAGCTATCCAACTATATTTTTGGTTTTTTCAAATTTCGAATTTCATTTTTGATACCTGACGTCACAGAGCCTGGACAATACTTTTACTCGTTCTCGAGCGCCTGTCGCCTTCTTGTCCAGAACTCCTCAATTATACCTAACTTTAAAGCTTTATTGTGCCCAAAATAGGCGTCGCACAACACGCTGTATAGAATAGATTTGAAAAAGCATCTGAAACGTATCATGAACTTTGTACTTAATTGTAAAATTTTCAGAAATCTATTTTCTTATGTATGTAATTATCTACTTATAATATTAATGGAAATACTCACTTTCTGGAGTATCTGAAAAGCTTTGTATCCATTTCAAAAGATCTGCTAAAGCATCACTGTGCGCCAAACTGTTTTTTGAGCCTAATTCTGCAAAACCACAAAGAAATGTTTGAAGTTTTATGAGTTAACAATTTTTTATATCTACTTATACAGAACAAATGCAGTATAATTCTTAACCTAATTTCAGAGTTATTATTACCTGCAATGAAAATTACCTTCACGTGATAAGATCTACTATCTTCTTTTGGGCCAATGGAAAAAAATGATTTTACTCACGAAACAAGTAAAAAAAAGGAAAATTCACTCTTGTCTTTTTTGCGTGTAAACTGAATTTTCTTATAGTAAAAAGTTTTTAAATGAAGCGGGTTTTTATTTTCAAGACAAATAGTAAATTCAGGTCAGAGTTTCATGAGTTAGACATTTTTTGAACAAAGTGCAATAGAAAAGTGTATTTTATGAACTTTAGTGAATAAGATATCCCTTTTATATAAAAATTGTCTTCTTTTGAATTTTAAAAATAAATTTTTCTTCGATAATGACTTTATAGACTGTTTTGCCCCCCCCCTTTTTTTTAAATATATAGTATAGCGTCCAAAAAGATACTGAATTACAGTCAAACTCATCTATAGCGTCGATTCTGGGGCTGGCGGTGGATCAGGACGCTTTTGTTGGTTTACGCCTGACTGCTCGCCTTAATGACAACAGCAGACTCCGCGCACCCCGCGCAGCTCCTGTTACACCTACCTGGGGCGTGGCGTCATTTCCCGGAAGGGCTATAGAAGGGAGGGTATTGAAAGGTTTGACTTTATAACCTGAACCGTGCACTTCATTGTCAAATTGTCAAAAATCTATTTTTTTCATTGTTTATGATTTCTTTTAGATTTAACGTCTATCGAAGATGGTTAAACATACATTGTTATTGTGTTGGCCTTCAAAATGCAAGTACGGATTTTTGATTTAATTGAAGTTGCTTTACGTGACTGCATATTCAAACAAAAAATCAATATTATTATTTAAGTATCTGTCTCATTTTTATCATGGTAAAATCCTACTCTGAAAATTAAAAAGTATCTGCTCATGATTTTCATAAGAATACTGACCACCTGAAGAACTACTGCTTTGCTTCCCTTTTAAAAGAGGTTCACAAATATCGCCATGGTTCGAAAACATTTGTGAGCTTAATTCTGTAAAAATAAAAGAGAAATCTTTTAATGTTTTGTAACTCATTAATTTTTATATTCTCATTCATGAGGGTGTAATGTAATCGTACAAATTTTTGATATCTGATTTTTAACGGATCTTTTCATTTCGGCACTACAGATTTGTCCAATCAAGTCAGCCTTTAATACACTTCTTAAGGGTCCCAAAATAAAGGTTAAATTCGTTACCCAGATATTTCCAATCAAAATTAAATATCTGAGAGCATATTCAAAATTAAAAAAATGTTGTTTTTTTCAAATTTAAGAAATTTTCGTAAACGTTTCTTATAGGTGGTTAGAAGACTTGCAAATTATCCAAATAAAATTTTTAATTTCATAAATAACTAGAAATGTTATAGACGTTTGGAAGGTTTAAAAATGTTTAGAAGAACATAAAATAAACGTTTTTCTGAAAAATTAGTAAATTTTATTTAAATTCTGCAATAGATATCAAATATCTTAAAAAACTATTTTAGTTAAATTTTTCGATTGAAAAATGTTATGAGTTTTAGGAATTGTGGTCAAGTTTCCTGGTACACAACACAATTTTCAAAAATATGCCACTTTTTTAAGAGATCCGAAAATTTAAAGTGTAATTTCTAGTGGATTTTAACAAGATTTCCAAATTTTCTGGATGCACAGTCCCAGACTAGACCATCTAGACTCATACCTGGCGCAGATCAGACGGTCTGGTCTGGGGCTAGCCTGAATCTATCACCTAGCAGTCGGGAACCTTAACCATTACTTTGTACCAACAAATTGAAAGTCAATGAAAAAACCATCCTCATAAACTAAAACTCAAAAAAGTTAAAAGGTGTAAACATTTTTTAAAAATTTTTCTCTAAGCAATTTTTATTCAAAAAATTTTTTTTTCAAAATTTTCTTCAAATGTTTCGTTAAGCATAGTTTTATGAAACATGTTGTTGAACAATTTTTTTCGCCTATTTCGACTAATTTTTCTTCCAGTGACTTTTTAACTTTTAGGTTTTTTTTATCTCGTTCACGATGATTAAAAAATACACGAAATTTAATTTTAAAAAAAATATATATTTGTAATAATATTTAATTTCTCATTTTGTATGATTTTACAGACCCTGACAGTTTTTACAAACTGTGAAAAAAATGTGACTGATTGACGCTTGGAAATTTTCATGTTATGGATTGCTGACCAGTCCCAGATCTTGGCCAGTCTAGACTGTCAAGACAATAAGTGAAAAAAATATATTTTTAATATTGTTAATTTTTCCTTTTGTATAATTTTAGACACTCTGACAGTCTTTCGAAAAGGGTAAAAAAAATTTAGCTGATTGACATTTAGTCATTTTTATGTTATGGATTGCTGACCAGTCCCAGATCTGGGCCAGACTAGACTGTCAAGACAATAAAAGAAAAAAATTATTTTAAATAGTATAAATTTCTTCTTTTGTATGGTGTTAGAAGACCTGACAGATTTTCGAAAATGTTAAAAAAAACCTTAGCTGATTAACGCTTAAAAATTGTTATGTTATGGATTATGGACCAGCTTCAGATCTGGGCCAGACTAGACTGCCAATAAAATAAATAAAAAAATTGATTTTTTATAATTTTAATATCTTATTGTGTATGATTTTGGACACCCTGACAGTTTTTTGAAAATATTTTTAATAAATTTTATCTGATTGGAACTAAGACATTTTTATGTTATGGATTGCTGACCAGTCCCAGATCTGGGCCAGACTAGACTGTCAAGACAATAAAAGAAAAAAATTATTTTAAATAGTATAAATTTCTTCTTTTGTATGGTGTTAGAAGACCTGACAGATTTTCGAAAATGTTAAAAAAAACCTTAGCTGATTAACGCTTAAAAATTGTTATGTTATGGATTATGGACCAGCTTCAGATCTGGGCCAGACTAGACTGCCAATAAAATAAATAAAAAAATTGATTTTTTATCGTTTTAATATCTTATTGTGTATGATTTTGGACACCCTGACAGTTTTTTGAAAATATTTTTAAAAAATTGTATCTGATTGAAACTAAGACATTTTTATGTTATGGATTGCTGACCAGTCCCAGATCAGGGCCAGATCTGAGATCAGACAGCCAGAAAATTTTTCCACTAGGGCTATGGCTGTAATCGTCACAAGTTTAAATTAAAATTCCTAATTTGAGTAATAACTTTTATGATATTTTAAAATTTTAGTTATAGTTTAACGCATAAAATTTACTCATTATTTTTACCTGCAACGAAAATTACCTTCATGTGGTAAGATTTTTTATTTCTTTTTGTGTTAAAAAAATGTACATACTAAAAAATTAAAATAAAATTTCCTCTTGTTTTTTGTGTGTGTATTTCTTATCATTTTTCAACTCGCATCGCAGAATCACCAGATTCAGTTTGATTAAAAAAAATTTTCATATAAAACAATTCACGCTATCTCACATTTTCATTAACAGAAGTCACTTTGATATTGACACTATTTCATGAGAGATTTAACATTGAAAATAATAATTGTATACTGTGTTTCATATAAAATAATTCCTTTAATATGATATTTTGATTTTTCCTGGAGCTAAAATATTTTGAGAAACGTGTAAGCCATTTCAAAAAAAAAAAAAAGAATGATAGAGAAAATTGTAATTTCGTAACTGTTAATAAAGAAGAAATTCGTTTTTAAATAAAAATGATCCTCTTTTAAATTTATGATGCTATTTTTTGCTACATTTCGTGGTTTATAAATGCTCGATGTATCAATACAAAAAATATTGCGAATTCATTGCTCACGAATTCAAAAAAAATTTCGATAATTAATTTTATTTTATGTCCTATACTCACCGACAGAAATGGCTACCAAACTGATGACAAAAAACTTCGCCATAATGGTTTGGTATATAAAAATATACCAGAAGAATTATAAGTTTTTGGCAGAACGAACAATTTAGATCATTTTTGGTAATTATGTTGGGATTCACATATCAAGACACTAATATACGGAGATTTTCTAGACCTGAGCCCTAAAAAATATAGGAAAAGTAAACACTGATAACCTCGTCTATGTTTAATGTTCCATTTATTTTCAATGAAAAAAACAAGGGTCTCCGAAAAATTTTTAGTTAAGAAATTGCAACGCTAGATTTGAACTTGACTCTTAATAAAAGAAAATTGTTATAGAACTCAAATTCTCAATAATTTTTATTTTGAATTCTTTTAATAAATGATTGCCTGAATTTAAAGTAACCATTAGGTTGATACTTTTACTCGCTTAATGAAAAAAATAATAATAATTAAAATAAATGTATAGAGTTTTCAGCTTTATTAAAAGAATCATTAGTCAGCATTGTGAAACATGGAAAATGCTGTGTCAGTGCCACTAGATTCACGCGTTTAAGAATTTCTCCTTAAAAATAGGAAATAAGTACACTGAAAAAAAATTGTTCTTGAATCAAGTAAATGTTACTTGATTCAAGTCAATCGCAGGTACATATAGAGATGTATTCAAATTCACAGCTAAATACCTATATTACCGACCTCACTTTATCAGTTCACTGAATGTTTTTTTGAACCTAAGAATTTTTTTTGTGAATAAAATATCGAGCTGAAATTTTGGAAAATGTATTAGAGTACAATAAAGTACGTTTAGGTACTGCATTTTGGTAGGAACTTGACTGAAAATTATTTTATCTTTTTTCTGAACCTCGACATTTTTTGAACGTTCAAACTTTTTTTATAAATAAAATATGGGTCTCAAACTTTGAGAAATGCAAGAGCCGAAAGGAAACTACGTTTAAGTACAAATCTTAATAATAAAAGATGTAAAAAAAAATATTTCAACTATCAATTCC
>NC_046662.1:1149170-1155232 GCF_010883055.1 Belonocnema kinseyi | reverse complement strand
TGCCGATGGAATTGATAGTTGAAATATATTTTTTTTACATCTTTTATTAGTAAGCTTTGTAATTAAACGTAGTTTTCTTTCGGCTCTTGCATTTCTCAAAGTTTGAGACCGATATTTCATGTGTAAAAAAAGTTCGAACGTTAAAAAAATGTCGAGGTTCAGAAAAAAGATGAAATAGTTTCCAGTGAAATTCCTACCAAAATGCAGTACCTAAACGTACTTTATTGCACTCTAATACATTTTCCAAAGTTTCAGCTCGATATTTTATTTACAAAAAAAGTTCTGAGGTTCAAAAAAACATTCAATTAACTGATAAAGTGAGGTGGGTAATATAGGTATTTGGCTGTGTCACATGTCCTTAATATAAGAATATGAAGGATCGAATCAATAGAATGAGCCTCAACTGAACACTATTTCTCAATGAAAAAAAAAAATTATTCTAGAAATTATTGTTATATAATTTTTTTTTTAAATTATTAAAACCCGTAATTCTCGCACACTGTTACTTAAAAATATAATCGCACGCCTAATATCTTTGAAAAATCGCACTCCACGAGGATTCGAACCCTACCTAAAATTATCTAAAACTAGTGTCCTAACCGCGCGCTCTACCGACTTCGCTATCGAAGCACTTGGATCTCGGTGGCAAAATCTCGAGTAAGAATTTCAAGGCAGTATCGTACAAAGTCGTATGGTGAGCCTCAACCATCTTCAAACTAAACTTTGTGGAACTCATTGTTTCTTTTAAGAAAACATCTTTCTGATGATACTTGAAAATTTTCGAGAGACTTTAATATCCCATTTTTTAATTAAGAAAATTTTAGAATTAAAGTTTACTCATTTCAAAAAAGGCTCTATACTTTTGTTTTCTTAATATATTTAAAAATATTATAAAATATCTATACGTAATAAACAATAAACAAAAATTCTCCATAAAATGTGGAGTTTTCAATTTATCCAACTCTTTTATTGTATATAATACTCTCTTACTCAATTTTTAATGAAAAATAAAATTTCCTAAACAATAATATAAAATATGCAGAAAATAATTGAACTTCACTTATTTTACAAAGGGTTCAATACTTTTTTCTTTAAAAATGTAATCTGCTTAAAAACGATCCATAGCTTATAAAAAATTAATAACATTTGAGTTGAAAAACGCTTTAATAACCTCAGTGAAAAATAAATACTTTATAATTTTTAAAACCCTCTGTAAAACGCACAGTTTCCGATTTATTTAATTCTTTTATAGTACTTTTTAATTCAGTTTTTAATTTAAAATAACAATTCCAAACAAAAATAATTTAAAATATGTAAAAAAGAATTGATCGCTAGTTTAAATATTATCCATTTAAAAAAGTGCTCGACATTTTATTTTTATTTCAAGTATAAAATATTTCGAAATCGGAAGAAAAAAGAATTCTGTAAAGAAACGTTTGGTGCAAGAACTTGCAGGTTAAAAGTGATAGGGTCTCACGATGGCCGTATGGAAAATATTTATTTGCTTCCTTCTTGCATTCTCAATTCTTTTATTTGAGAAAATTCTAATTGCCAAGTTTTAAATTATTCTTTTATAAAATGAAATACATTCTTAATAAACTTTTTAAAAATTTTATTTAATTCTTTTTCCTTAAATATTTTGCTTTATAAACACATAACATTTTTTTAATTATCAAGAAAATGTAATAATTGTATTTTTAAGCATTTTTTAAAGCTTATAACTTTGCTTTATTAAACATCTACAAAAGTTATCAGTTTATTCTTTTTGATTGAAAATTTTACTGTTACATTTTTGGTAAGGAATTTATTTCTTTTAAAGAAAAAATTCTACGTTGAGGATAAAAATTTAATTATTTGGTTAAAAATGCAAATACTTGTTTAAAAATTTGACTTTTCTATTCGAAAATTCAAATATTTGGTTGCAAATTCATGTGAATATTTATAGAAAAATAATTTTTTTTTTCTGAATATTCAACCCTGTGGTTGAATATTGAACTGTTCTAGTTCAAAATCAACTACTTTTTTGAATACTTATTTTTTCATTAAATTCAAATTTTATTTTTTGTTTTAATTCAAATCTTTTTTGGATGGAATATCAACTAGTACGGTTTTTGTTAAAATTTTTTTGTTTGTTAGGAATAGAAATATTTTGATATAAATTCATGTTTTTGGCGTTGAAGTTTCACCATTGAAGTCAAAAATTGATTACTTTCTTGAATGATTTTGTATTGTTTCCATGTTTATCATTTTTTAAAATTACTATATGAATTATAAATAATGGTTTCACATTCTCATCTAATAAGAAGGTATTGGTTTTATGTAAAATTTCACTTTTTTGGTTTTCATAAAATCTTCACGTTTTGAGGTCCACTGAGTCAGAAAAAACGATTTTTACGAAGGTGTTTGTCTGTCTATCTGTCTGTAGTCTGTAGTCGGTATTATGTAGGCATGATAACTTTCAAAAAATTAACCAGATTCGATTCTGCTCTGGCACACTTTTTTAAGGCCTAAAAAGAAAGAACAAGTTCGTGAACCAGCTATTTTGGATCAAAATTCAAAAAGTGAGCACGTTTCCAAAATTTTTAAGACCACATTTTTTCAAGATTTTAAAATTCTATGAACGGTCATTCATAGTACTCAGATTCTCAAACAATTTATTATAATGATTTTCTTTTCTATCAAAAGAAAATCATTAGACCTAGAGCATTTTCAAAATCCAAAAAAACAAACTAAAATGAATATTGGAAGCCAAACAACGCATGCTATTTAAAAAAGTCTAGTAAAGAAAAACGTTCAATTTTGAAAGCCCTACAAGATGTTTATAACAAATTTTTTAATTTGGTCGAAAAGCTGAAAATTAAAAATTTGATCGTACCTGAACTTTTTGAAAGAAATTTTTTTTCAGGATTTCAAAATTCTATAAATGGTTATTTATCGTGCTCAGAAGCATAAATAATTTATCCTAATGATTTTTTTCTGTAAAAAGTAAATTATTAGAGTTAGAGCATTTTCAAAATTAAAAAAAAACAACTAAAATGAACATTTTAAGCCAAACAACGCATGATATGAACAAAAGTCAAAAGAAAAAAAAAACGTTAATTTTTGAAAGCCTTACAAAATTATCATAACAAATTTTTTGATTTGGTCGAAAATTTTGTTGTACGAAAAATAATGAAAAATCAAAAAAGTCCGTTTTTGGTCAAGCTATGCAAAAAATGAAAAAATTGAATGAACTAAAATTACGCGCCCTAAAAAGATCTACAGTTTTTTCAACAATCACATTTCGATAGGGCGCGTAGTTTTTGTTTTTAGTCGTAAAAAATAATATTAAAAATTAAAAATAAATTAAATTTTTGGACTAACGACATAAGTTACAAAAAAAATTGTTTATCCAAAAAAAGGCTACAAATGTTTATTATTACTGTTTTATAGGATGCGCAGTTTTTGCTTATTCGTAAATGAATCAAACTAAAAAGATTAATAATAATTTTTGAAAGGACACTTAGTTTTTTCTTTAATCGTAAGATATAACCTTTAAAATAAAAAATTAATTTATTTTAATACATTTTTTAAAATAAATATTTTTTGTAAAACGACACAAGGTATGCACTAAAATTAATTGACAAAAGTTGTTCTCCCACGAAGGTCTATAAATTTGTTATTGATCATTTTTAAATAAGACGAGTAGATTTTCTTTTAATCGTAAAAAATAAGATTGAAAATAAAAAAATTAAATTTTTAGCGTACATTTTTGAAAAAGGACACGGAATCACTTTTCGATATAAGCTATGGAAAAAATGAGACGAGAATTGTTCATCCAAAAAAGAGCTATAATTTTTGATAGGACACGTAGTTTTTGCTTTAGTCGTAAAAAATATCATTCAAAACAAAAATATTAAATTTGTTTGTAAAAACGACACAAGGTATGAACTTAAATTAACAGACAAAATTTGTTCGCCTAAAAAGATCTATAAACTTATTATTAATTATTTTTCGATTGGACGAGTAGATCTTTTTTTAATCGTAAAACATAAGATTAAAAATTAAAAAATTAACTTTTTGGAAAAAGCACAGAAAAGACGAAAGAGGACATATTTAATGCAAAATAAGAAACAAATACAAAAATAATCATGATAAATACAATTTGCTTTTTATTTTGCAATTTTTTAATAATTAATCCCAAGCAGAGTCACATAAAAATGTATTATAATTGATGTAAAAGTCGATTTTTTAACAGAAAATTTATTTTTTGTAAATGAATCCAAGTATTTTTAATTTAAAGCAAATTTTTTATTTTGAAATGTAAAATATTAGATTTAACATGGAAAAGTCATGACAATCAAGTCTGGACCAGATCTGGGACTGATCAGCAATCCATAACATAAAAATGTCTAAGTTTCAATCAGCTAAAATTTTCGCAGAACATTAAATGATTGGAGATATTTAGTCAAAAAATTGATACAAAATGTTCTTTTTTGTACATAATATTCTTATGCCATTTTTTCGTACAAAAACTTAATTTACAGCCAGAAAATGTTAATTTTGAGTAAAAAATTAATTTATAGCAAAAAAGTTAAACATTCAACCAAAGAAATGAATTTTAAATAAAACATAACTGTTGCTAAAAAATTATTTCTTAAAAACGTGGTTTATCAAAATTTTCAACAAAATACTGTAATCCTCAAACAGAGAGAAGATTAGTCTTTAAAAGAACAGTAGCATTTTTATACAAGAAAGATGAAATTTCTTATAAAACAGATGAATATTCAAATGAAAAAGACAAATTATAAAAAGCAAATAGTTAAATTAATGTCCAAGAAAGATTTTACAACAGTTGACTTTTCAACAAAAAGAAGACTTTTAAAAAATGCAAAAAAAAAAAATATAAATATAAGGCAAGCAAATTACTAACAACAATATTACGAATTGTAGAAAAATTATTTCTTCTGTCTTACGGCCACGGCAAAATAAAAAAAAATTAGAGGTATCAATTCAACTTCATTTATTTTTAGAACAAAAATTAAAACTTCGAAAATTTCGTTATTTCGAAAAATTCATTATTGCATTGTCGGTCGAAGAATGGTTTTATTTGTTGTTTCCAAATCTTTACATCATACCAACAATATTATACTATGCTTACTGCAAAATCTTCATTTTTAATTTTCTCTAATTTATTTCATTTGACAGTTTAAAGTTATAGAAATTTCTTACGCTTACACGATTTTTGTTTTTTAAACCGATCAGCTTTCCCTGAATCATAAAATTCCCTGACTCAAAGAAAAGTCGTTGTTAGCCAGGTTTTTTTTCACTTATCAGGCTTGTTTAGCGTGCGAGGTTGTCAAGGAGTCAAGGAGTGCGCATGCAATTGCGCACTTCTTTCCGTCACTATAACTTATATTTCTTTTAACGTTAAGGAATTTTAGAAAACAATTTGTAATTATCAGAAATTACTTTGGAAGTTAAATAAAAATATAGAAAATTTACTATATAACTGATTGAATTTCGTATTCAGCAACAGTAAAAAAAACAGTTTCGGGCTTGCTTTATCTAGAATTGCTTGTATATTGTAATGAGGTCTGCAATAAATGAAACTCAAAATCCATTTTCTTGGTATTTAGAATACCGTTTCTTATTTGAGATACACAGTGTTTAATCACAGAATTGATTTCAAAGTTGTAAAATTAATGATACAAATAGAGGTCGCGTTTATGCTGATTCGAATAAAAAGGAAAGTCACCCAAAAACTTGGCTATAAGGTTTAACATGGCCGCTGTGTATGTTTATTGTCACTTGGATTTTACCATGACTGTCAAATATTCTGTAAATGATATCGAACTCAACCCTATAAACTCCAACAATGTCACCATATTTGTTTACTATGATAGGAGTACGTTTCCCGTAGTTGAGTACAGGCACGAAGCGTTGAAGTACTTCATTTGGTACTTCGATTTGCAGAACATGCTCTGCAGTAAATGGGAATGATGTTGAACGCAATTTAGGCGGAGCAGGTCCGACGGTTTTCGAAGCAAATCGAGCATTAGGTCTTGATATTGTTTCATAAA
>NC_046662.1:1121975-1149070 GCF_010883055.1 Belonocnema kinseyi | reverse complement strand
TTTAAGGTGGGTTCCGAACCACCAAGAGCAACAGCCTTAAGTACTTAGAGAAACACCTTTTTTCTCTAGAGGTACCGGTCCCACGACTCTCCGGAGATGAACAACTCCCTTGCTAGGCTAGTGTTCACCGCATATTCACCGGATATTGTTTCATAAAATTTCGCACCATTTGGATTATATTTTTCACGAGGGGGAGCATAGCCCCTGGGCTTCATACTCAACTCTGTGAAAAGAAAAAGAAATGGTTGACTTTAGATACACACAATATATTTTATTAGTAACTAAATAGATGTATACAATATTCTAAGGTGATGAAAAATACACAATAAGGTCATCTAATCCTACATAATTTAACAAATATTATCTAGCCTGAAATTTGTATATAAATCTATAGACTTTAAACTGTCAACTCTAGATTAGACGTACGAAAATAAAATAGGTGCGTTCCATCTCTTCTGCAATTCCATCTCTAGATGTAAACTTTTGGCGTTCAACTCCAAACAAAAGTCGATTTCTTTGCGAAAAACAAAAGAGCGCAAAAATCGGGATTAGTGCCAAAGGAGAGCTTAAAAACCCTAAAAATTTTGATATGCTTAAATTTGATTATAGTGCATATATTATTTTAGGAAAAGTTTTTAGAAGATAGGGGTTGTTTAAAAAATTAATTTTTGCAGTTTTTGACAGCCCAAAGAAAGCCCGAAATCTTAGTGCAGTTGATTTTTTAAATTCTTACGATTTTCTATGGACAGACTGACATCAAGTTTGTGAAAAATTTTTTTTTACTTAGTGGAATTCAAACCTAGAGATTTGAAGAAATTCGCGATAATTGCGCTATCGATGGCCAGGATTGATCGCTGTTTTGGAAAACCAGAAGGTTTATCCACACATAGCGAGATACATACAAAGACTGATACCTCTTGGGAAAACTAGATTTACTAACTCATCTGGAAATTATCGTGTGATGACGAGGAGGGTCCCTTATAGAAGAGCATCTTTAAAGGGACATCATGAGCCCTCTGCTCTTTTGCATTAAAATTGTGCCAATATCTCTAGCAATACGCTATTCTCCTGGCTACCTCTGCAGCAACACTTACTGTCGCGAGCATAAGGTCACTCATGTATTTTATGTCGATAACCCTAAGATCTATGCTACTAGTTCAAAACAACCTCAGAGGGCTTGAAAAACATCGTCAAGCAATACACACAAGAGATTGGTATGGACTTTGGATTGAATAAGTGTAATAAAATTTCTGTGAAGCGAGGATGCATAAGTGGCTTTTGCAGGGACGCTGAGGTTGTATAAGTGTCATTAGACATCCTGACACTGGAGAGACCTATATATACTTTAGCGTTGCTTAAATCCGTATCCAGAACGTTAGATCAGTAACGAAGTGTCTCTGAAGCAGATGCAAGCATCTTTCTCAACAGATTTCTTCCCAAAATCTGTTGGCCTTGAACCAGGTATCTGCGACTAACATACTTGCCGTCACGATTTTACTCTAATCGTTTAGGGCGATTCAGAGGACGATGAACGAGCATATAACCTTTAACATCGTTACAGGTGATCACCATTGATCAGTGATGGAGCTTTTCAATTGCTTGTTAAAGAAAATTTATCATCGGTCGCTAAAGCTGATCATTGACTTTCTGTTCCAAAGTTTCGAAATATTTGTGATTTTTTTTTTAATATCGAAACATTTTAGAATCTCGTTGGTGCCCTCTGTGATAAAAGACGGTAAGCCTGTGGCCACTTTTTACGCTTCACAAAGAGAGTTATGATACTAAGAGAAAAAAACTATTTTTGTAGAATCTCATGATTTTTTAAAACTGCTCTCAGAGCTGCAAGTGCCTTGGGGTGACACACGGTGTGCTCTCTTTAATGTATTTTGCGGGGGTACTTATAGATTGTGGCAAAATGTGAGATCCGCGCCACCTAGGGAACGTAGCAAGAACTATTGTCTACAGCAACGACCCCCCCTCCTTCCCTTCTCTCCTTAATTTTTAGGTTATGTTGATTTCTCTTTCTGAATTAAATGCATGAATAATAATAACCAATAAAACAAACCAAGAATTGAACCAAATAAAATCTATCATTGATCAAATGCAATCAAATGTTAAAGTCTGTTGCAATCGATCTATCATAGAAAGATTCCAACAGACTTTAACATTCGATTGTTCATTCTATCAGAACGATTCCAACAGACTTTAACACTTTATTGCATTTGATTGATGATCGATTTTATTTGGTTCCATTTGTAGTTTGTGTTATCGGTGAAAATCCATTGTGAATCCAAGTTCATCACGCAAAAAAAATATAATTCTTGCAGCTACAGTGAACTAGAACAGACGTGAGCAGACGATAGAACTTCTATCGTCTGCTCAAGTTCATTTCGAATTCTGAATTCACACAAGCGCCACCTAGGGGACGTAGCATATGATTTTCATGAAAATACTGACCTTCTGGAGTATCTGGAAGTTTTTTTGTGCCTTTCAAGAGAGGTACTGCAAACCTCGACATGATGCCAAGGTTTTTTTTTATAGCCTAATTGCATAAAATCAGAATACAAATTTATAACGTTCAATGAATCATCATTTTTTTAAGTTTACTAGTACAGAAGAAGCAAAGTGTAATCTTTATCCTGCTTTCAGAGTTATTATTACACACTAGTAAATCACCCGAAAAAAATTGTATTTATATTCTGTTTCTGTATCTATATGTAATTAATTATCAAATCGCATGACATGTTATGCGTGCCATGAAATGTGAACTTAAACTCTATTGATTAAAACCGCCGAGTATCAAGTTTCGTGTAAATTAAATCACGTTTGAAATTTTCGCGTCAACGGTTTTGATTCGCTATTTCGGATTTCACTTTTTTTCTAACTTTTGCTTGGGTTAACCCGGTATTACAACATAGGTTAAACCTTACTGATTAGGGGTTCTATTAGTACACGCAGATCATTTATGATGTTTATCTTGAGTATAGAATGCCTTAGTGTTGGTTCTACATATCTGAACTCTAGTAAAGCATGACCAAATTTCTTTCAAGATGCTGCAGTTTTTCTTGGATTTCGCTAATTACAGCATCGTTATTTATATCCAGATGTGGTTGTAGTGGATCCGGTACATAAGGTTCATTTTCTCTAACACCTATGTCTTCAGCTTCGATCAAGTCTTCGTTGTTTACAACTTCAGAGGGGAGCTCATCAGTGGGAAGCTGCTGCTTCACTTCCATTTTGTTAGCGGCTAATTCAGCAGCCAAAAGCAATCTGTTTAGAGATATTGAGCGTTTTTGATTTGCCAGATTCAGCTCATTTAGTCTTGTGGCTAGCTCTGTTCATCTGACGTGTCTGTTAATATGGTACAAACACTCAAATCACCTTTTTGGTTGCTTAACCTCTGCTTCTGCCTCTGGTTGTATAAGCTCATCCGCTTTCTAGAGGATGTGATGGTGTTGGATCATTAACAGGTTGAGGAAAAGCATCGTTCGCCTTTGCTTTACGGTGTGACAAGGCTTCCTATAACTGATGCCCATTGCCGTGGTTCTTCTACGCCAAATCAACCTGTTCTTTAATCTCCATTGCTCGGTTTTCTGTAATGTGGAGATTAGTTCTGATCTCCTTCACCTTCGAGATAAGATCTCTTAATGCGTCTTTTTTATATTCAGATACTTTGCAGCAAATTTCGTTCTTAAATTGTATCCTTTTTCCATTTTCGTTTCATACTTTGCAATTTCGTAATAGAGACTTACCAATTCTTCTTTCAGACGCACCAATTCCTGTTTCATTCTGGTATCCCACTTGATGCTCTCCCACGGTATTTCTCTCAAAGTGGTTGGCTGCAAGTAGCTAACGGCACTCAAAGTATCTTGAGCAGCAACTGTTGATGTTCCACTGCTTACCATTTGTCACAAATGTTCTTTCTGGTTAGCCATTTGATTAGTGAGGTCTGGGTTTTAGTGTTCTTATTAGACCCTCTACTCTTAGTTATCTGCCTGTCTGGCATGGAAAACCCTATCAGTAGCAGTTGTATCGCTAACATAGCCACCAACATGCCTTTTTAGAGCTACCAACCTTTATACAATGTAAGGACGAACAGTGTTGACGGATTAGATAAAGTAATCCCAGAAGAACATCCTTTTGCATCTTGCTCGCGTCGGACTAAGTCTGGCGCTACCAAGCTCAAATTTGTTTGAGTTGGCTAGGAAATGACGCTTTCATACCTCTAAGGCAGGCGATTGTGGCAACCAATAGATGGAATTTGTAGCCCTGGTAGAGCCTGCTTTGTGCGAAAAGCAGAGCTTGATATTTTAGCCGTTTCTATACCACATCTATATTACCATCAGCTGCTAATACGTAGTGAGGTGGAAAAGAAAAAATTTCATTAAATCTTGAAATAATTATTCTCGACAACGGACTTCAGTTGCCCCTGGGCATATGGAAAGACAGGAATTAGATCAACATGATACAAATGCCGAAGATGGTAATATAAGATTTCTTGAACCGCATTATGTTTCTCTATGTACCCGTAGCGTGCATACTTTGAACATCAACTAAGAACATGTCCAATTGTTTCTAGCTCTTGCTTGCACGCTCGGCAGTTGGTATCGCCTACCGGTACATTGATTATGCCCTCACGGTAAATCAAAGAGTCTTTAACGCCGTCTTGACCGGCAAAAAGAAATCACTCAGTCTCCGATTTTAATCCAACAGATTTGAGAAATATGTATATTTGAGAGAATTTATCACGACGTGGCTTGTCAGAATGTTCCCACAGTAGACGCGAATATTCTGCTTCCTGTATACAACTTTTGAGTACGAAGGGTGCTAGTGATGCTAGGCCATGTGCAGTTTCTCTGGAATCAAATATGAGAGCAAGCTCCTATGCGACCCTATCTGTGGCACCGTATAGAAATGCGATGATGTTGTAATTATACAATCATGAGAATGCAAACTGTCGTGCTCTTTCCGCGTTCTGCCTCTCGGGACACTGTCATTTACTTTACCTTGATACACTTGTTTTTTTAGTCCTTTATCTTTTATTCTCTCAACATCTTCGTAACACCTGAATTGACTCCTTTCCCATGTGATTTGGTGAAAATACAGAATTATGTATTACTATTTTGCTCAACAATACTTTCAAGTCTTCGATTGATTCTGCGATAACAACCTTATCATTTGCGAACGCTAACCTTCGTACCGTTACATTTTCTAGATCCACACTATTTTTGTCGAAGAGCGAAATTCTTAAACACTCGTCCATGAATATTTTAAGGCATGAGAACATAAGGTATCCTTGTCTAACACATTGGGTAATATCGATGCAGTAACTCCATTTCCCATTCACCCTCACACTTGCCGTGCTCCTCGTATATATTTTTTGTATTGCTTGTAGAAGAAATCGATTGACTTCGTATTCTTCCAAGACTAACCAACATTGACTTCTATCTACATTGTCAAAAGGTTTTTCTAGGTTAGGAAACGCACAATAAATTTTTCATCCTACTCTCAAACTTGTTTCAGTGATCTGCCTCAAGCTAAATATTTGATCCGGACATGATCTTCCTGGCATAAACCCACTTTGGACTTTCTAAATCTTTTCAAGACCAGAATGTAATGATCATTACCCAGTGGGCACAAAATTTAGCGACGTCTTCACGACGTCATTACGACATCTTTACGACCACTTTACAACATCCTATGTCCATGTCGTTAAGTTGTCTTCACGATATCGTAAATAAGTCGTATGCTCTGAAGATGTCTTTAAGATATCGCAAAGACACCGAAACGACATGGAGATAGAATGCCGTAAAGTTGCCGTAAAGATGTCGTAACGATGTCGTAAAGACGTCGCTAAATTTTGTGTTCACTGGGTTATTTGCAATTAGAACCAATCCATTCATGTCTCCTAGCCGAATTATTCTTTCACCATCAAAGCAAATAATTATTGTGTCATTCAAAGAGTCCCAGGAGGCGTATTTTATTTCTCTTGTATCACTATCAATTGGGACGTAGCGCGCAATGACTAATAATCTTCTGTTTCTACTTTTATTCTAACCCGCAGCAGTCTGAGAGATACAAAACCATGATCTCCGAGATGCTGCTCTGCTCTTTTATTTATAATCAGACCTCTTCGTTGTGTGCCATGTGATTCACAGATAGTGAATCACATGACAAGCGACGAAATAATGCGTTTGAATAAATAACGCCTTACTTTTTCAAGGAAGACATTCTCTACAACTCTACTGTTTTAAATTTAGGAAAAAAAAATTTTTTAAGCTGAAATCGTTTGAACAATTTCGTTTAAAAAAATTTGTGTAATTAATAATTAAATTTAAGGATTATTTAGTTATTTTTAAAACTGGGATCGGTCGAGTTGTAGAAAATATTTTTTCGGAAAAATAATCCGTCATTAATTAAAATGCACTTATTTTTCAGAAATTGAAAAAAGCGACGGTCAGAAAACATTAAATTGCAAAAACATTCTTAAAATTAATACTTTTCAGAATTAATACTTTTTTCACTTTGGTTTCTGTTTAAGACGCAAGTACGGATTTAATGATAGAATCTTAATTCCAAAATAAAGATCTATTAATTATAATTTTCATAAATATACCGACTTTCTAGAATATCTGGAGTTCCTTGCATCCATTTGACAAAAACTGTTAAGACATCAACGGTGCTCCAATCTTTTTTCAAGCCTAATACTGTAAAGGGATAAAATAAATTGTATGAAATTTTATTCTAGGAAAGAGTGAATAGAAATTGCTATCTCAATTTTTCATTGGCAGAAGCCAATTTGTCTGAAAACGACATTATTTTATGAGAAATTCAACATTGAAAATAATGATTTCAGAATTTGCCTGATGGAAAATACTTCAACCCACGTTTGATCTAAAAAAATGGTTTTGCCTTGATATTTGTTTCAACTCTGAGTTACATGTTCATATAATACAAATTTATTTTTATGTGTGGTTTCAGTTAGGTTTAACGCCTTTCGTAGATTTGCACACAATAATTTTTATTGAGTTGTCGTTTAAAGTGGAAGTACGCATTTCTTTATAAAAATACTGACCACCTGTAACAGAATTGAAACAGAATTGTTACAAACAATAAAAAATTTAAATTTAAAGAGCCAAAATTGACTTAAAATTAAATCAGTTGAATTTTCACTTCTGTAAGAAGAATGTTCTGTGAGTTTAATTCTGGACAAGCCATTTTTGTGAACGAGACTTAAAAAAATTAATTTCGAAATTTTTCTTTAAAAAAATGACAGACACAAAAAAATGTGTTGAAAATTTATTTTATATTTTAAAAAGTGACATTTTAGTAGAGCAATATATTTTGCTTTGAAATTTTAGAGGAATAAGTAGCAATTGAAAACAAAAACAATGTAATAATAAAAAGCAAAATTATTACCATAACTAAAAAATTAGGCATTTGTAAAAAATCCGAATCTTATGCATTCTTCACAATTATGGAAAATAATAAAATACATATTTTTAAAAGTTATGCATATAAAAAATATCTTTCAAAATGAGAATTGTTTACTTTAAAAAATCAAGGGGATAAAATAAAAAAATATGAAATTTGAAAATTTCAAAAAACAAATTTTACAAAAATTTGAAATTTTGAATTTAAATCAACCACGTTAGTAATTTTTTAATTTGTAAGTTTTGACTTAAAAATGGAAAGTAGTGACCTAGAAAGCTCCCTTATCAGAAATTTCATACAAATTTGAAAGAATATTGAACATTTTCAAATTTTTGTGATATTTCAGCACATTGTCGATGGCAGTACAATTTCTTAACTAAACATAATTATTTTTATCAATAAAAAAACAAATTTCACGGCCAATAGTAATTATAGTTGTAATTTTTTCTTATCGGCACCCATGCATTTTAGTCTTTTTCGTGACAAAGAAAAAGATATCAGTCTTTTTTTAACATTTAAAAATTCTATGTATGGTTGTTTTGTGTTACTCAAAAAGCAAACGAAAATCGAAGTTTTATGTCAAACAACTAATGCTATAAAATAGTTAAGGGAAGTAAGACTTTTCTTTTTGAATAATAAATAATATAAAGCTCTCATAATAACATTTTGTATCTTCATGACAAATCGAGAATTCCAATTTTGATCTCACTAAAAAATTCAAACATAACTATTTTAATTTGCTTGCAAACTATGCAGGATAGGAAAAAAGCACCAAAAATTGTGCATATAAAAAAAACTTTGCTGCAAAAAACTTTTTGATCAGACGCGTATTTTTCGTTTCAATTGTAAGAAACAACTTTAAGAATAAAAAATTAAATCTTTAAATAAATGACACAGGCTACAAAAGTAGGAATGCACAATATTTGGTCGCCTAAAGGGAAGATAGCATTTTGTCAATATTCATTTTTTATAGGATGTGTATTTTTTATTTTAATTGTGAAAAATGACATTAACAATACAAAAATGTAATTATTAGAGAAATGATGCTAGATGAAAAAAATAGTAAAAGCAGGCGTTGACAGCCTGAAAGGAAGAGTTTCGTAGCCTATAAAGGCATTAGTTTAAGTCTTAATATGATCATAACAAATTATTTAAAAAAGAAAACGTTCTCAAGTCACATAAATCTGCCTATGGAAAACTTTCCCTCTCATACCTTATCTACATTTTTCTCCCGTCTCTTCCCCTCCTTATAAAATAATACGCCGGACAGACAGATGGACGAACGGACACCCAACCGAAATTGTGAGGGTTTTAGACTACGAAATCCTTAGAAAGCAAGAGATTAAATTTGTACACCCAAAAAAGACCTATTTTGTTTAAATCATTTTATCCTGGAACGCCTAGTTTTTGTTTTGTTCGTAAAGAATAAAATAAAATAATTCCGTTTTTCGTCAAACGAAAAAAGCTATATAAAAATGTACAGAAAAAGTACATACTTAAAAAAGGTCTATGAAATTGTTCTGAATAATTTTTAATAGGATGCGTTGTTGTTGTTTTCTTTTGTGCTAGAGATAATTAAGAACATTCAAAATAATACGTTTTCGAAAACCGACAGGAGGAAAATATGTATCAATTTGAGTGCTTAAAGAAGTGTATTTTAGTTTTACGGCATTTTTTTATCTCTGAATGAAAATAAAAAAAATATAACAAACTATGAGTAGAATTTTCCAGATTTGATTAGCGATAAAACAGCCACAAAATGTGGGTAGAAATGAACTCTTTTTAAAAAACTAAATTAGACATTTTCCAGATCACATAATTAGCTTTTTCCATAAGCCCCGCTGGATTTGGAAAATCGACGACCATGATTTATCTGAGAAAAACTTGGAATAAAAACTTGGAGAGAGAAAGGTGTAAATGATAAACGTTTAACTACCGCTAAAAGCAAGGGGTGAAAAGTGAATCTTTGACGAGTGGTAGTGAAGCCGAATCACAAGACAATAGTTCAGAAGTCAGTTCTAATTTTTACGAAACAACCGGGGAGAACAGTTATTTTCCGCATGAACACCAAATAAAAATTACACAACCCAAAAAATGCAGGAATATAACAAAGTTTTGTCTAACGAGGACATCCCAAGAACAACGAAGGAAGAACTGAAGAAACAGTTCGTTGAATTGAAAGCCACTCATAGGGAGGCGCAGGATCGCCTGAAAAGAGTAAATCTGAAAACAGAAAGTGAATGCTTTTAAAGATGATGTTTGCGAGCTGGTGGGCATCTAAGCAATAGCCACGGGGGAAAAAAGAAGTTAGCGCTACTCAGTTAAGTTCTAAAAGGAATTAGGTCGCGAACATTAAAGGGCGACGAGCTACGCGTAGTAAAGAGAATCTCACCCCCGCTAACGGTAATGAAGTTAGGAGAAATTCCCACCATATAATTTAGCTCGAAAGGCATGTCTCTGTCACAATTAACACGAGAAAGAGATCAAATGTGCCAGATGTTAAATGATCGCGTAAATACTTTCATAAAGAGGTATTAAGAAATTAACAAGAAGATCCAGAGAGCCATTAACAACAGTCCCACCGAATTCGAAGAAATCGAAATAAGAAAAGAGGAAACAGAGTGGATGCAGAAGTTCATCGGAACGAACGAGGCAGTCAGTCTAGTTCGCAGCACGAATGACTCTTCAAATACCCAGACCAGTGCCAAGGAGTATGACAATTCCCCAGACCGTGATCCAGCAGTTTTTCAAGTACTGCAAGAAAAAAGGCATGAAGAGGTCAAGTGCTTTTCCAAGCAGAACAAACAAAGAGGAGAAAATTTTAAAAGGATTTGTGAGGGCAACAATGACCCTGCAGAGCGAGTGTAACAGACACCCCTATGTGCGCATACGCCAAAGAGGACTACCGGTAGACTAAGGAAGCCCAGACTCCTTCATCAAACTACAATTTTCATTAGAAAAAAACTTGTATCCCGAGAAAAATACCTATAGAAAGAAGGATGAAGTTTGAGATAGTTTACGGGATACACCAAGTTCGAGGAGCATGCACACTCACCACCATGAAGGAAAAAGCCCACAAATTACACGTGGTACGGAACAACTTTTTAATGTAATTCGACTGAATTCTAGGTCAAGACTGGTTGAAGGCAAAATTAGCTAAAATAAATTTTATTAACGACACCTTAGATCTGCCAGACATCTGAATCCCAATCGAGGGAGTTTACAATCCTGTAATCTTCCAAATAAAGGCATTATGTAAATCAATGGACATACACCTGCCTGAAGGGGATCATATTGTTTGTGATAAAGGTATCCTACCAGGAATCTACAGTGGCAGCAAAGAACCTACGGAAATCCTCACAGTAAACGTAAATGGTAAGAAAATAACCTGAGCATCAAGAAAAAGGATATCTTGATCGATAAGTTCCAATAAACTTTTCACAGTAAGAAAATTGTAGGGCCAACCAACAAAGACAGATCAAATTAAAAAATCTTGATCAACAGAATGCCGGGCAATGAGAGAAAATAGTATGTAGAAAAATGGTACAGCCAAAAAACAATATGAATTTATTCAGTCATTCGTAAACAAGCAAATAATAAGCAGATTAACGAACGAAGTAAAGTTCCTTATTTCATCTCCATAGTAATTCAAGAAACGAAATGCAAGATTTACTAATCGAGTTTAACGACACCTCCTACCTTTGAAACCACTTAAAGCCAATGGCTTAAGATGTAGAATACCAGATAAAAATATAAACTGAAAAGCCCATCAACGAACCTCTTTACGAACGCCCAATTCTCCAAGAAACCAAAATTAAAAGACAGATCCAGGAGTACGAGGATAAAGGTTTAATACGACTATCTTTTTCTCCATACCAAGTCAATGGATTCCAAGATGTGGCTATAGCAAAAGAGGATATAGAAATGACGGCGTTCAGCACACGTTAAGGACATTGAGAATGGCTACGAATGCCAAGGGACTAATAAATGCACCTGCAACTTACCAACGAATGGTTAATTTTAAACTGCAGGGACTCATAGGTAAAATCTGTTTTATTAACCTAGATGATTTAAGTGTAATTGTTAACATCAATGAAGAACACCTAAGAAACTTTAGGAAAGTATTTTAACGCCTCTGAGAAACAAAACTAGTAAAGCAACCTGACAAATGTAAATATCTGATATGATCGTTTATGCACCAAGGCATCAAACGTAGTACCAGGGGTTGTGCTTAGCAATGTTTCGCTATCAGAAGCTTCTATTCTGCAAAATGAACGAAACTACTTAACCACCAAGTAGAAACTTTTAGCAATATAAACATCTCCTATACGGGCAAAAGTTTGAGGTTTACACTAATCACCAGCCAATCCAGGGACTTCTAAATGCCAGACATGACAGCATGTCCTCACGCTTATATCGACTCACACAAAAATTGACAGATTACCATCCCGAGGTCATATACAAACCAGGAAAAAACAATGCCAATGTCGACGCACTCACTCCAGCATTTCTAGTAAAGAAAAAGGAAGATGTGCAGGTAGAAGTTGACCACTCAGAGTATGAAGTCATACAGAAACTCTTAAAGGCCGAAGACGTCCTAGGAAAACAAGGCAGGGCTCACAAACTTCCCAAAAAGGATATGAGGACATAAGAGGACGACTTATCTAGGCGAGTATAAACATAGAAGAAATAATCCAAAACAACGAGATGTCACTGAAACTACTTTAAGAAATCATTCAAGGCCTGGAGTCCCTGGATGCTTAAACCAAGTAAAGAAAAATAATGGTTTTTTACAATCTTGATATGCAAAGGATTCAATGACCCCTCTGAGGTCTTATAGTTGGTGGAGAGCCTTAAGCTGAGGGATTGACGGTGCGTCTGAATATAGCTATCACTAAGGCGCAGAAAAGACAAAGGGGGTTAGAGATCATATTATCAGGTGGGGGGGGGGGGGGGGGGGGGGGGGGGGGCTAAGCCTACAAAGAGGCCGAAGACAGCTGGATAGCTGCTCAATGGACTGTTCCCCTCAAGATTGTGGTATCAAATACGAGCTACTCGAACTCGCTGGTCACCACGGAGCTGTTTGAGTTCTAAGTAGGGACCATCTGGAGAGTGCTCGAAAGAGTCTCTTCAGACTAAAAGCTAAAACTTAAGACCTCCTGCCGTAAGGGAGGGGTACTTTCACGTCTTTGTATGTGTTGCTGCTGGCCCAGCGATTAAAGCTGCACTACACATGGCTGTGGTCGAGACACGGCCTTGGGAAGGTGCAGCCCTTATAGTAGGTGGAGTTGAGTTACTCAAAAAGGTGGTGAGGGTTATGGCGTGATTTCTAAGATAACTGTAAGATTAGGCTGTGACCCGCCGTTGGTTGGTGGGATTCAACCTCTCACTTGAACGGGTGCGCATGAGGTTCTTAGCGTCAGGCCCTTCTGCCAGTTAGAACAGGGCAACTTTTGTGTTGCTGGCCAGGGACACAAGCAGCCTGTCGGGATACCTGAAGATCAGGGCCAGATCTAGACTGCTCCTGGTCAAACCGTTACCCAAATTAACTTACAGTCTAGGGGCTTGCATATAACTCAAGAAGTGATGATCTACTGTAATACCTAATCAACACTGATTTCATATTTATAACATGGGAAACAACCCGACTTTTCGTAACTCGGTCAGGGCGAAGGTCATTGGCATCACTCTCAGTAACGGTAGTCATAAAAATAATATCAAAAAATGGAGACTTTCAGATTAACCCGCTTTCTCAGATCATTCGCAGATAGAGTTCTAGTTGGAATCCGTTGTACTCACGGGTTCTGAATGGGACATGATAGCCGATAGCTAACAAGATTGTTACTCCTTCCAGGGTCAGGTGAGCCCTGAATTCTTTAATTCCTTATAAGTAGAGGGCTAAAGAGATCATCAATGGGCCGCTGGTGAGACTTTCTAGGGACTTCGTTGAAATATGTTCCGAAGACATAGAGGGGTACGAGAATAGTCTTTATTTCAAAGGCAGGCAAAATCGGTTATTTTTCATCCAAGGATTTTCGCCCTATTAGCCTCGCATCTTCCATACTAAAAGCAGTGGAGAGACTTGTGGATACTTAAATCCGGGATAAGGTCTTGTCAAGTAGACTATTTCGTAAACAGAAACATGCCTATAGGGCTGGTTAACTTACCGAAATGGCACTGAGCGGAACTGTAAACCTAATTCGAGGACAACTACAGCGAAAAGGCCTCGCGATTGGAATCTTAATGGACATCAAAGGGACCTTAAATTACACATTTGGCAAGGTGATCAGGCCGGCAACGTAAGTGGCCAGCAGCTGGTTGCGCGGATTAAAGTAAGCACTGTGGATAGTAGATTTATGGTGCAAGAAGACTGGACTGTCGGTTAATTTGAGTAAGAAAGACGCTATTATATTCACAAGTAGGTATGAGTGGGGAACCACGATTACATTGAAAAACAGAGGACAACAACCTGAAAACAAAGAATGAGCTAACAACCTAGAAGTGATTATAGAAAAAAAACTGTCATGGAACGAGCGCCTGGAAAACAAGTGCAAAAAGTTAGTAGCAAATCAATGGTTCCGTAAGAGAGACATAAAGGAAATCCGGGGCTTAAAATCGGAGATCTTCATGTAAATTTACACAGCCATCTTCCGACCCAGGATAACCTATGCGCCAGTAGTTTTGTGGAGCAGGCTCGATCTGTCAACTGTAAAGTTTTTTGAATGAAAAGGTTCAACGGACAGATTCTGAGAGGCATCACTGGCATCGCCGGTTCCTCTTTGATAAAAACTATCGAGTGAACCTATATACGAGATAGAAATAGGTTAACAGTAAGGCACACCTGCTCAGTGATGGAGAAAACTGGTTAAGGTGAAGGACTATGGCAACAAAAGAAACATTCGTACCTGCTTAGGCAGCAAAGCTTCTCTGATCGCCCTGAAAGGAACAACGACAACGTCGCTATTAGTATGGAAGCACTTTGAGGTATTGAATGAGCTAGCAACATAAACACCAGTGACTATACTTTGCATCCCTAAACACAGTAGTACAAAAGGTGAAACACTGTTGGGCTCAAAGCTAAACACTAATCGAGCAAAGAAAACACTCAAGTTCAGCAGCTACAAAGGCAAATTCCTAACAGAAATTTTCATAGAACCTAGAAACATTTGGTTATCGCAGACATACGATAGGGCTTATGGAAAGTCCTCTTTTTCATTTGTGCAGAATGTATGATGAGAAAGTTACTCATATCATTTGTCACTGCCCCGCGAATCCGGAGAAACGTCTAATACTTGCAGGCAGTTACTGCATCAATGAGTCAGAAATATCAGCCGACAGCGGCACTTCGGCCCTCACCCTATAAAGAGGGATATGCGGGAACGCTTTGGCTCACAAAGGAACACAATGGGATTAGCTTAGAGTCAGCCGTTGTTTAGATATAATAGGGGTAAGAGATGAACTCCAAAACTACACCATGGTCTTAATTTCGCATTTACATCATCGCAAGAGATTTTAAGTATCGTAATAAATTAACTAATACAATCTTCAGCTTATCAGTCACTTGATTTAGTCTGTGGCTGTGATAAAAAACCGAGTTCACAAGAGTAAAATTTTGAAAAAAGTAAATAATAGTGAAAAGCAACTAACTGCTTCATAGAAATGTATAGTATAGTCAAGTCTAATCCTTAATCAAATATTATAAACAGTATTCACAAACCAATAGAATTAGGAACTTAATCCACAATATAATCCAGTCTTATTTAAACAGCGGTTTATAAACGTAGAAAAGAAATGGTAGAGTAGCTGTAATGTGTTCGTGGTTGACATTGTTAGGTGGTGCGACTATTAGACGTGTGCTGGTTCTCTGTGATCATGCGGAATAGTTTTGTATAACGTAGGCGAACGCATGTTCGGTTGCACGATTTGGCTTTAGGCCGGTAGTCGAGGACCGAGGCTGCCTTCCCACAGTCGGTTTAGGTCATGTGCGCAGGGAAGGGTGCACTGACTCCGATTCTCTTGGCGAGGGGTTTCAATCAGAGATAGTACTCAATTAATAAATATGATTATCGCGGGTAGGCCAGTCAGGGGCACCTGACGGCGGCGTATCCTGGCCTCCCAGGGTGGCCAGGTAGCGCCCGTTCATTACCGAGCAAGTCAGTGTCTAGAACAGGGTGTTCAGATGAGTCGCTGCGGGTAGGTCGGTCAGGAGCGCCTGACCGGTGAGGACCGATCAAGCCGGCTACGAAGAACGGATCTGCAGGTGGTTAGCCGTAGCTGACTTGATTGCTGGTATGATCTGATAAATTATATGACCTCATAATATTTGTTTAGCAATGGCCAATTAGTTAACTCAATAAGTCAGGCAGCAGTTATGAGTATACATACATACACATGTATATCTATAAACATCGTTTCAGCTCCAGTTTCAATTCATATTGTTAAATTTAATTTGCTATTTGACATTTTGTGTATGACAATACTAATAATAATAATAAAGTCTATAGTAAATTAAACTAAAAATATATTTTCTTGCTATTTATTCTCCATTGTTTTTAATTACAGAATGAATTTCAAACTCGTAAAATTACGTATACAATGACAGATCGTGTGGACGTCGATTCCAATCAAAAAGAAATTTATCCAAAAACTTTTCTGTAAGGTTTAACCTTGAGGGTACCTATGTTTACTGTCACCTGGGTCTTGGCATCACTTTCATATATTCTCAAAATGGTACTGGAAGAAGGCAAATAAATTCCAACAATGTCACCACGAGAGTTTGCTGCTACAGAATAATCTCGACCTTCGTTGTTTATAGGCTCAAAGCGTGGAAGAGATACGGATGGTACTTCACATTTCAGGACATGATGTTGTGAAAATTGAAATATTACTTCATACAAAGGAATTGGTGCTGGTCCGGCAGATGCAAATGCGAATCTTGCATTATTTATTTGATAAAATTCATATAGTTTTCCTTTACCAAATACTGGGTCAGGAGGTTCATAGCCCCTAGACTGCATACTTAATTCTGTGAAAGAAAACAAAAATTATGGACTTTTCATACCTAACCTATATTTGAATAAGAACATGATACATGTTTGCAAATGTTCTAGAGTAGTCAAAAATAAATAATAAGGACCTGCAGTTTTTTACATTATTTATTACAAACAATTTTTAGTTTTGTCACCACAGAATTTCAACTATTTCCCTCTTGCTTTTTTACTTGTTTTCCATATATTTTTATCAAATATATTTTTTTTGCTCAAAACTTCTTTGTTACATTTGTCTAAAATTTAACATTTTGAGGATGAAATTTATCAAGAAAAGATTCATACCCACGAATTAGAAAAAGTAACGATTTTTTACTATACGGCATGACCTGTGGGTATCATCATACCTAAACACTTGAATTAATAATTAGGGTAGTTTAAACATGTCTTAATTATCGAATCAAGGAAATCGATATTCAGATGTTTTAGAATACTGGTGTCATGGAAAAAGATCTAGTACTCCATCCCGTATAAATTATCTTATCGATTGTCAAGTTACAATAATTATGGAATCTCTGATCAAATCTTTAAAAAATTCAAAAACATATCCTTGTCGTCTTCACCTGCCCTACTTACCTTAATATTATTTCCTATTCTTTAAGATTAATCAGAAAACCGTCTGTGATATTAGTTACTAAGAAATGTGGATACTGCGGACCGTATGTTCAAGAAATAATAAAATCACCCTTAAATTGAATGCAGAGATATATTTCAGTAAATAAATGCATTTTGCACTCATTGTGAATTCGCTTCCAATCCTCATATTACAATTAAAACATCTCTCGTATTTTTGTTAATTGTGGAATGCCATTTTCCTGATTTTAATGTTTTTCCTGATTTTAATGTAACCCGGTTCTGTGGCCCAAAGTTTAATTTTAAAATTTCAAAATTTTACAAAGAATCAGACCATTTCAATCAGTGATAATTGGTGTATCTTTTCCGTAAATTATATATTAATTAATGAAATCCTGCTTCTTCCACAAAAACGCTATTATTTCTTTTTATTTTCCATGAGTTTAAATTTAAATATTTAATATAGCTGTTAATATGTAAATATATATATAATATTTTTCATTATTTAATCACCTAGACAAAAATAAACTCCGAAAATAATCTCTCGCGTTTCCGTCTTCTATATTTTTCACGTGAATATACTGAAATTGCGCTTACTGATTCCTTGTGGATTAAAGTACTTATTCAAAATCCTGTTAAACAAAACAATAATTCAACGACCAAATTTGGACCACAACGAATAAACGAAAACCAAAAATCCTATTGTAATCAAAATTTCGGTACTAGTACAGTATCCTTATCAAGGCAAGAAAATTTTAAGTGGTAGAAATTGACAGCACCCACGAACAGGTGAAAATTTGGTCTTTGGATTCTTGTTTTGTTTAACAGGATTGTGCATCAATTTGATTATTGGACGTTAAATGGGATTTTTAATTTGGATTTTGGTCTAATTTAAATTTCGTAAATTTTGATTAAAGTACTTTTAGTAATATAGATTTTAAGCAACTCTTCGTGTAATCTCTCACTTCAATATCCTCATCGTCGACTCTGGTAAGAGCAATGACACCTGATGCTTGAGATACATAGAAAAGCAACGAGCTTTACGGATTATTCACGGGTCGAAAGAGTGTCGTTCACTAACTCGGTTTTCTCCGATAAGTATCACGGAAATAATAAGAAAGTGGCTGCCATTTTTACAATAGGATTCCCGTCCTGGGCCATTCCTAGCCAGGTAGTAATTAAATAGATGATTTTTAAGAAAACAGCGTTACAATATTCACCCGCTTCTGTCTGGTTTTTACATCAATCCAGGCGGAAAGCCTTTGCCCAGAACTCCCGAATCGTTTTCGGCTTGCTTATATAACCGGCGATTACTACTGAATATAGCTAACAGCTAATAAACATTTTCTAACAGTAGTTCAAGGTTAGTCCCGAAGACAAACCCCCAAACGAAGGCATTAGCAAGTGTAGTCTAGGCTGCATGGTACAAGTGAGCGGTGTCATGACCAGTGCCTTGCGGATATAACAAACCTAGTTGTAGATGAGATACGAAGCGATCAGAAACTCAGTGCTCCTGAAAAAGTTCCGGATAAAAACATCAACACTCCTAGAATTGGAAAAACCAATAAAGTTGGAGAGAATAACATAGACCGGCAACAAAATTAATACATTTGAGTATACCTGAGCGAAAAGGTTACGTAGCATAGCAGCATGATCTGTGGGTCGAGAAAGACATAGAGCTCTCGCACTTTTCGTAACAAGTGCTAAAAAACCAGGCCGAGGAATTCCAGAGTATAAGTTATATATGCAGTGTATCTACTCTACCGCCGCCAGAATAAACCGGCAGCAGAAGAAGAGAGGCAATATTGCGATCAACCGCAACTTACGCGGGAACGTCGTACACCTAATTGCACTATGCGGGACTTAAGGCCTGACATAGTCCTCCCTAACTACGAGAAACGAACAATGTTCGTTATCGAATTTTTCAGCACCAGCCGACAAGAGCATCACAGCCAAGGATAATGAAAAGAAAGGAAGGTATAAAGAGATTATAAGATTTTTTGTAAGCTACTCACGCTTTAAAAAAAATGCAATTAGAAGTTAAATTTCTGGCATTTGGGTCACAGCTGGAGTTTAACTGCTTAAAATAAATATTTTCTTGGACGCAAATGTCAAAAGACGTTACTAAAAACGCCTGATGTCTTAAATACATCCTAAAATTAAATTTTGGGATATTGAATGTTGGACGAACATTATTATTTGGACTGAAATAGGATATTTTTGAGACGTTCTATAACTGCCTTCCTTATTATTTGTGTTCCCTCAAATAACAAGCTTCAAAAATAGTAGCTTTATTAGGGTGAATTTTTAGAAAATATAAAAAGACTCTTAAAAACTCATTATATCAACACTGTATTTCATATGAATTCTTAAATGGGTAAAATGATAAATTTATTATAAAAATAAGCGCGTTTTAGTAAAAGTGACGCAAGCAAATACTTGATCAATTTTCCCGTTTCTTGGAAAAATTTTGGAGCCAGCATTTTGTTAAAAAAATGTGGGTTATTTATTTAAAATTATCAGCCTTAAAATCGTTAGTGCAGTATATCTCATTCTAACTTGATCATTTTTTAAATAATTTTTTGGATTCGTATTAAATGCGTTACTATGTTTCTTAAAATTTTGATTTTGAATTAAAAATCAGGTGCCCAGATTCGCCTTTTGCAGATCGATCGCGTGGTAAAGTATTGCCAACAAGTCCGAGATTAACTTTTTCCTTCTCGACCTCGCAGCTTTCTGAGTGATCTAGGTCAGACTACTTAGCAATCAGGCCAATCGCATCACATAAACAATTTTTTTTTAGCGATTTTTCGAAACTCATATATAGTGAAGCAGACGTGTTATATACATTTGAAAAATGATTGAATTAATGATGATTGACAATTATCTATTATTTAATGTACGAAACTTATGGATAAGAAATTCAGTTGGAAAATTATAATTTTATATATCATCGAAATTTTAAAAATATATTATACAAAATACAAAAATGACTTAAATCAAAATCAGTATTTAGGTATGAATCTCAGTCTGGTAAAAATCTGAATCTAAAATTTAAACAAAATCTAATTACTTAAGATTTTCCTAAAAATACTTACCATCTGAAGTATTAGGTCTCGTCATCCCTTTTAAAAGAGGTACTGAAGCATTTTTGGAGTTCCAATTTTTTTCCAAACTTAATTCTGTAAAAAGATAAGAGAAATGTATAAATTTCAATGAATCATCAGTTTTTCATACTGAATTAAACAAAAAAAACGAGGTGAAATCTTTGCACTGAGTTCGTAGTTATCTTTAGCTGAAACGAAAATTATCTGTACGTGGTAGGATTTACTATGTTTGTTGGGTCCGTGTAAAAAAACAATCTAGTCACTAGAAAATTACCTGAAAATAATGTTCAGTTCTGTTTTTTCTGTGTTTATGTGTTATTATTTTTCAAATTCCATTACAGTATAATTTAAAATACTTTGAGATAAATATAATATAAACATTCAGCAAATAAAATTTAAAAACTTACGAATGTAGATTTATCAGTATGGTATCGATAATCGAGGTCCGACTTTTTTCCTTTTAATTTCTCCGTTTAAAGGCACACTTGTAATTTACTTTCGAAAATTAATTTCTCACAATTCAGAATTATAATTCTTCATAAAAATTTGTTCTTTCCACTCAAAATGATACTATTTCTCAAAGGTATAAATTGTAGGAAAAGAACTAGTTTTTAACTAAAGCAGACGGTTTTTTAGCACACATAGTAAATTGAAACGATTCTTCGAAATCTGTATCAAGGGAAATTGCCAGAAATATATTTTTGGTGTGGATGGTTTCAGTTCAAGTTAACGTGAATTAATTGTAGCAGTAGTATTAATTGCTTTTTAAAATATACAGTGTATATATAGGAAGGGAAAATCGACTTAGAATTTAATCACAAGTATATTACCGCAAGATGGTCTAATAAGTAAATATTCAAAACTAAAAAGCAAAACAGACCAACTAATGCGATACATTGAGTTAAACAAATATACATATTATGACTGGTTTCTGCCCAATTAGTCATTTATATCGATTTTACTATGTATTTTGGACTCGCAGATTAGTCCAACAATTTTCCTGAGGGGCGCCAGATAGTTTTCACAAAAACTATCAAAATTTACCCTTATTTGAAATAATAATTAAGTTTTGCTTGGACCGCTCCGATAGAGTGGAGTGAGTAAGGAGTGACGCAGGAAAGAGGAGTTAGGGTACAAGATCAATGAACACTTCATTTTAATAATATTTAAATGTTTTAGTAATAGTAGAAGTTCAGACTCAGACTGTACAAGGGGGAACCCATGTTCCCAAAATTAGCACGAGATTGTTTGCCTCGTTCGAGGTCATTTTCTTTAACTTTCCATTATGAATCACGTAAATTACAACGTCGTAATAAATTAATAACGGGTGGAAGACCCTATCCATTCGATTGGAACTAGAAGTTCCAATTAAATAGCGTCAACGAAACACTGCATTTTATTTTGAAAGGAAACAGGCAATGGCCTTGTCCGAGGTTAGCAACTAACAAATTTCAACGGCGTGTGTCTACGATTTCAGCACACGTCGTTACACTGTGACAAATTTTCGATTTAAGCAAAACACAGAAAGTAAGTGTGCCTACCTGGTAACTTCCTTGCTCCTCGCATGGTACCTCTCATTTTGTTTTCCCGGTGTTAATTAAATCAATGAGTCATTCGATTCAATAATTTATACTCTTCTCGCTTCGAGTGCGACTAATTAACTTGAGCTCAGAGTAACGAATGACTGCTGAGACAGGCCTCTCCGCTCACCTCAAACGTGATTCGGAGCGCCCCTAGTATGTTAAGATTATACTAAGATTCGTGGAGTGAGAGGGACCGAGAGGGAGCGCAACAGCCGCCGGTTGGCCTCCCAGCAGCATGGTGGCGCTGTCGCTACGTGAAATTCTTATTTCACGCTGGTCGCGTTTCATTACTGCTGTTCCGGGGGGTGTGCTGAATTGAGTCAGCGCGCCGAGTCTCCGCCGCTGATTGGTCCTGTGCTTCCCAGTACTCTTGTACGTAGCGGGACTCACATCCACTACGCATGTACTGGGAAACCTCCTCTTCTTAGTGCATGACTTTGCATATCAGCCGATGTAGAATTTTGACAGCTTGTTGTTGTGGGTGGTAAACCATCCGTTAAGTATTTCCACCGCAGTATATGGAATAAGAGTTTTTATAACAAATTAAAATGAAGAACAATAAATTGGTCTTAACTCAGGAGTTCCGAGGTTGGCTTGGAGCAAAATAAGGATTCATTACTGTGAGCTCATTTCCCCAGTAATTTTGACAGATAAGTATTTGGTTTTATTATTTTTGTGCGGGGTCCATAATGCCCCGTCACAATATATATAAAACATAGATAAAACATGGATAAAATTTTCGCTATAATAGTTTAATTGTTTGTATGTTATTCATTGATCACAAAGGATCCCAGTTTGAGAACTTGCGAGATAAAATTAAAAACATTGTAGATATTATTCAGGGTAAAACTATTGACGAAATTTGCCATCGTTGTTGATTCCGGATTGCCAGTGCCAGAATCTTTCAATTGCAGGATCCCATAGTATCTCCTTAAATCGGTATACATTAGACATATGAATATTATATGTTCTGGGGTCTCATGTACATGTAAATTACAAATGGTACAAATCTCAGAAGGATCGATTAAGTAAAATTCCCTATTAATACTAAAACGCAGAAAACACGAGTTCGAAAGTCTCGGTTGTGCAATTCGTTTGGTAATAGCATTGGCAATCCCCATTTTAAGTAACCTGGAGGGTTCTCCCATCTGTCAAGCAGCTGATATAATGTAGCGTAACTTGAATTTCGTATCCTAGTCTCGTTGAGTTTTCTTTAGATGCAAGTAATTTAATTCGGTTATACTATCCACATTATGTAAAAGGTAGCCTAAACCTACGAATAATTTTCTATCATTTACACCAAATGAATTTAGTCACCATTTTAGTTGAGGTACCCAATTATATTTAATATCTACGTTAACCCTGCAAAACCCGTCTCTGGACGAATGATATACCCAGGTAAACTCTTAGGTATGGCATGAAGTTTTGTAATAAAAGCCGCTTGCACCATTTCTAGGTCGTCAAGATATCTCAAACTGCAAATAGGAGAACAGTACAGGGTAACACTGAGTATTAGCGCCTGCATGAGCTCCAGCTGTGTTTTCAATACATTTGCCTTTGCCCTGCCCAGGATACCTAATGCTGCACCAATCACATTAAACGATTTACTGATCATTAGATCACCCGGTTTTCTAAAAAAGCTTAGAGGACGAGAAAGGGAGGCCCAAGTATAAACAATCTTTAGCAAGCTGAAGCTGTTCACCAGCATAATAGAACTGTTTTGGCTTATTGTGCATCTGCACCTCGCTTAAACTCAATAATCTTCGTCTTTTGTACATTTACTGTAAGGTCGTTAAGTTTACAAAATTTTTTCAGGCAAAGTAGTTTCCTACGTGTATCTTGTTCAAATTCACAAAGTAAAACTAGGTCATCTGCGTATAGTAATAATGAAACATCAATTATTCCCTTCGCATCTAGACTTTTCATATTATAATTATTTCTGAAAAAGTCCTCCATATATGCTATAAAAAGGCAAAATAAAAGTGGGCTTGGAATTTCGCCCTGGAGAACACCCTCCAAACTGTCGAAATATTTAGAGTTAGTGCCATTAATCCTCAACTGGAGCTTGCTTTTGGCATAAAAAATAATTAATTTTCGGATTATTTTGGAGCTAAACCCAGGCCATGCAGTTTATACATAAGTTTCTCATGATTGGCCGAATCAAAAGTTCTTTTAAAGTCCACAAATATTCCGTACACCTTTTTTGTCCTTAATATGAGGTGGAGTTGTATGATGGAGCTCAGAACAAAAGCATTATCCATGCAACCCCTACCCTCTCTAAAATGAGCCTGAAATTCCGGTAGAACATTACAATAATTCGCCCATGTTGTTAGTCGCTCAAGTATAATCTGCGTGAATATTTTTAAAATATAGTGCATCAAAGTTATGCCTCGGTAATTAAATGTGTCTGATTTCTCTCCCTTTTTAAATTTTAATACAACTTCAGCTATGCACTAACTTTTTGGGATTCGTTCTAATAACCTTTGAAACAAAGCTTGAATATGCGCTATCCAATTTTCTCCCAGCACTATATAAAATTTATTACAAATTTGGTTTTCTCCCGGAGCTTTGTTGCTTTTACATCTTTTGAGACTTTCACGAATTTCGGAATATAGAATACCGCCGTTAAGAATTGTATGGCGTGCATCAAGGAATGCCCAATTTATAGGCATACCAAACAGCGTATATATATTGAAACAGAATTCCTTCCACTCCCTCAAATTTAAAAATTCAATACTATATTGGTGCTTTTTGTCCTATTTAACTATATATACGCTCTTTTAAAAAATGATAGACACTTGTGACAGCAGGGGGAAAACCCAATTTTTTGCATTCCTTTAGTACTTCTGTCGCTTTTTTCTTTGCCTCAATACAATCATGATCATACCACGGTTTATTTTTGCAATTGCTTATAAGCACTGGCGATATTTTTTAAACTCTAAATAAGTTAAGTGATTCATCAGTCTCAAGATAGGTGCATCATAAATTATCATCCAGCCGACCAATAGATGCACTCTCTATATCGATTGAAATTCTCTCAGAGGAATCCATTCTCTCGACATAATGAGTAATCTTTTTTTTCCAGTTTCAGACGTTTAACTACGGTCTCAAACACATCCTTGCTTACAAACATAGCTAGACCCCCTTTCACACGCCCTCTACTCTTTTCTCTAATAGCGTCACTGTAAAAACTCTCATTTTTGCAACAAATTTTGGGACATTCTTAGGAGCACTAGTACACCACGTTTCCACTACATATAAAACATCAAAATTGATTTCCTTTTCTTGTAGAACATTGACGTTGCCGAATCCTTCCACATTCCTGAAGATTGTCCTGCATCCATTAATTTGTTTCAACCTTATGTTACCTTCCTGACTCTCATTTGCGGCATGCTTTTTTGTGTCCATCTCGAGGTAATCCGTAGAACTGTCAGAATTTCCCTTCTCGGTAGTTGTTTCTGATGGGAATTCATATTGAGTACAAAGCTATCAATAATTCCCTTCTCTCCAGAAAAACTTTTCGTATTCTTGCTTTCGGTAGTAGATTGGTTAAACCAACGTTTCCGGACGCTCTCTGCAGGTGTTTGCTGTTACATTTTGCTGTTATTTGTGTCCAAGTAGCTTTGGTTCCTCTAAGCGGGCGAGGACATGGTGCTATGCTGGTTTAGATCTTTGGTTAATTGCTCGCTAAGTCGATCGGCCCCGCCGTTATCTAGGTCATGTAAAGAGTCAATTTTACCATGTAGCACCAACCTTTCACCTGTCACTTTGGCTTTGAAGCCTCTTTGTATTAAGCAGTGAACGTATTTGATTAAATTTCCTCTTTTCTGTTGTACTTTTTTGATGATGTCATTATTTATATTAATATTTGTTCTCTTGAGTGACGAGCGGCATTAAAGAATTTTACGTTTGATAATAAAATATTCAAGGACAATCAATACCGATCTTACTTTGCTTTCCGAGTTTATTTTTAGTCTCTTTATGAAATCGATATTATCATTTTTGAAATGTAGCTTTAGTTTATCTGCTTTTGACGAGACCACTACGCTACCTTAAGATGCTGTAGTTTCTTTACCCTCCTCCTGAAGACCAAAAATAACCAAATTATTTTTCTTGGTGATCCTATTCATGATTTGCTGATGCTTATCCAGTTGGCTTTTGAGTAAGCCATTATCTTTTTCAAGTGCTTCTATTTTGCTTAAGGTTTCGTTGAACCTGACGATAATATTTTCGAGCTGCTTCTTGAATATTGTTTGAAATTCATCACTAATTTTCTTTCTGAGTTCACTCATTTTTGCTGTGAGCAGCTTTTCTATTTCCTGGATACTCGCCATCGTCCGCTTTAGCCAATGATCCTCGACTTGAAAGTTACTAATTCCCACCACAGCACAGTATAACTCAAACATTCGCATCGATTTATTCGAGTTTAACACAAAAATATCAAAGTATATTCAAAACACGTGATTTGCTGCACTATAGCAAAAAAAAAAAAAAGAAAAGCAGGGAATTATTTTTGGTTCAGAATCGAACAAATTTAGACTTGATAATAGATTTTATGCTTTCACGATGATTCATTTTGATAAAAAGAGATATTTCGGGTTTCACTCGTGTAAAAAACAACACAACAGTAATAATGAATGAAGAAGACTATAATAACAAAATCATGGACCTTCTAACTGACGATACATACAAAAAACTTAAAAAGGACCCCACAAAAACAATAGTCAGTAAAACAAAGACTCTTCTCAAAGACTCTAAACTTCACAGCCAAACAATATCCAACTTAATTCCTACTAATCCCATCTCTCCAAAACTTTGCGGGCTCCCAAAAATCCACAAGGAAAACATTCCACTCAGATCGATCGTCAGCACAATAAACTCACCAACTTACAACCTAGCACGTTTTCTCGCTGCAAAACTAAATCCTTTTACAGGAAACTCCATCACTCACGTTGGAAACTCATTTGACTTTATTAAAAAGGTACAACAGATTCACATTCAACCCCTAGACATCATAGTGAGTTTCGACATAGTATCTCTTTTTACAAAAGTGCCAATCTCAGATACAATTGATATTATTAAATCTTTCACAAACTTCGTTTCCGAGCTTGTACCTTTGATAGAACAATGTCCCAATAATACTTACTTCTCGTTCAATAACCAATTCTACGAACAAACCTCAGGGGCAGTAATGGGATCCCCAATCTCACCTGTAATAGCTAATGTCTTTATGGAACATCTAGAAACTCAAATCTTTAACCAAGCCAAACTCAAACCAGAATTCTGGTTCCGTTACGTTGATGACACATTTTTCATCTGGCGACATGGACGAGATGAACTAAATAAGTTTT
>NC_046662.1:1110557-1121875 GCF_010883055.1 Belonocnema kinseyi | reverse complement strand
GGATATAATACCAATCCGATTTGGCTTTCCGTTCTCCCGGATTTTTAAAAAAAGACTTGATTGGCCAATCAAGTTCGACCAGTCCCCACGGTGGGGCGCTCTCGCCAATCACAGGCATCGTAGAAAGTATACCTAAGAACATCATGACCTGATTCCTCAGTTTCAGGTCAGCCCTGAAGATGTGAACTGCAATGTTCACGAAATAATTGAGTTTTTTGTGAAGAATTCTAAATGTATCAAAAAATTTTTAAATCTTTGGAAAAGAATTTAAATCTTTGGGTAACCTTTCCAATCTATATAAAATATTTGCGAAATATTTTAAAAACTTTTGAATACTTAAAAAATCCTTGAAATTTGTTTCGTTACTTTGTAAAATCGTTGTGAAATCTTTGTGCATTATTTTATAATCTTGACAAAGTATTTTTCAATATCCTGTAATATTTGTGAAGTTTTTGAAATATTTGTTTCATCTTTAAAATCTTTCTGAAATCTTTGTGAAATGATATAAGTCCTTATGAAATCTTTTCAATTTATTCAAAATCTACGAAATATTTAAAATCTTGGCGAAATGTTTAAAATGTTTGTGAAGTATTTAAAATCTTTGCAAAATCTGTGAAATGTTTGCGAAATCATTGTGAATCCTTTAAAAATCTTTGCGAATAATTAAAATTTTTTTTTCAATTTTCTCAATCTTTGTGAAATTATTTAAGTTTTTGTAAAATTTTCTAAAATCTTTTCGAAATATTGTAAATATTTGTGAAATCTTTCAAAAATGATTACAATCTTTGTGTAACCTTTTAAAATAATTATTATCTAAGTACGACTTTCATAAAAATACTGACCTTCTGAAGTACTACCCCTTTGCATTCCTTTTGAAGCAGGTCCTGAAGCATAATTGTGGTTCCGAGATGTTTGTGAGGTTAATTCTGTAAAAGTATAAGACAAATGTTTAAAGTTCAATAAATGATTAGGCATATTCAATTTTTGGGTTGCGTTTTTTTACTATCCACATTTTCAGAACAGATCATTGAATTTTGTTGAAATTTGGAGGTATAAAAGATCAGATCATATATTTTTAAAATATAAAATTGTTAACAAAAAGTTGTGTTAGAGAAGTTCTATTTACAAATTCTGAACATTGTAGATTGATAATTTTAAGGGATATTTTCGCATAAAAATTACTTGTTACGACAAAATGAAAAACTCTTAAAACGAACAATTAAAGTAAAAAAAGAAATGTTATCTTTTAGTTGACATTAATTTATGTTTTTAGTGAGATTAATAAGAATTTGGAATCGAAAATTTTGCATTTATTATTATTTATTAATTTTATGAATAAATTTTATAAACATTAATCAACCAGTATAAGGAGTGACAAGATTTCTTACCTGTTAATGTTTACCGTGATTATTTATATATATAATTACTGTAGAACCACGATTATCCGAGTTAATATGGGGAGGAGATACCTCGGATAAGCGACAACTCGGATAATACAAAAGAAGTACAAAATTCGGAAGAGTTATCTATTTTTGATATATTTTATATAGAAAAATAAATATAAACATTTAGCAAATAAAAGTAAACTGCTTAATCTTTTCAGCTGCAATTTTGCCTCGGATAATGCGGAGCCTCGGATAATCGAAGGCCGGATAATCGAGGTTCTGCTGCAGTGTCTAACTTAGGAAAATAATGTAAAATAATATATTCTTAACACAAAATACAACTTTTTTAATTCACATGTCTACACTTTGAATTTGTTGACATCATTTTTGAAATAAAATGAATATATAATATCGGATCTCATATTTTTTAAATCAAGGGTCACTTCCTCAATATTAAAGTAAGAAACATCAATGCTGAAATAAAACTTACAAATAAGCAATCTATGATGTTAAGTGTTTGTTGATAGATCTTGTTTGTAAAAATGATCATTACAGGTCAAAAATTGTTTTGTATTTCACAAACCAAAGTAATCGTCAATTTTTGTACACAGAAAATCCTTTGGACCCAAAAGGTCTCTTATATTGGTAATACTCCACAGACAGGTTTCTTTAGTCCTTATGGATTATATTTTTAAAACTACTGGTTGTATTGTTGTAATTAATAAGAAGACATTTTTTCAAAATAATAATTTTGTTTTAGTTATAAAGAGTAGAACTAAAAACCAATACAAATCTTTCCCCTAGAAATGCAAAAAAAAACATGATCTGCAATAATACAAATTGCATGTGACGAAGTATATTTTCATCGAAAGATTAAGAGTGGAATACGCTTTTGAGCAAAAATCGTACCAAAAACTTTTTTTGATTTTTTACGCCTAAGTTGAATTTTTTTAAGTTTTCAATTTGCTTAATAAATACTTATAAATTATACCCTATTTCTGCGAAAATCTTTGAAATTCAGTGAGTGGGTATAAATGAGTATATAGGCTGTATAAACAAACAAAAAATAAATTGAAAATTCCTTTTCCAAAAATCAGTTAAAGTTTTAGTTTGTGAGTTATAAAATGTTTAAGCTGGAGCAATCAGGAGCACCGCATAAACAGCCATGCGTGTGTGAGCTCTAGTCTAAGGTAGTGGTGTTGAAGAGAGCGCCGAGGTGGGGTTAGCGATAAGAGAACAGTGGTCACTACACTAAATTAGACTCCCGCACACATATCCACACTGTTTACCCCGTGCTCCTGATTGGTCCAGCTTAAATATCTTGTAACACGAAAACTAAAACTTCAACTGATTTTTGGAAAAGGAATTTTCGATTTATTTTTTTGAAATGTATACAACCATATAAGTCCGAACACTCGAGCCTGCGATACCCTGTATAATAAAATAATTCATAAAAAAATTGAATAAATATATCAAGGTGTTTCAGAAAAACACGGACTTTTGACGAAGTAGCAAATTGGATAGAAGGAGGATTAAATCTATTAATTCTCATTTGTGGTAAGTATTTGTGATTGAGGCATGGATAAATAATTTCAATAACATTGTCGTCATTATCTCACAAAATTTTGCGTGTCGAAATTGTTCGTATAAGGTTTTTAAATTCATCATTTTTATTATAAAAAGTATTATTATCATTTCTGTTATCTGACGCTTAAACTGTCGAGGTGACGTGCACAGTTTGTGCACGTGCTCAATAAAACTGTTTTCAAGGCAAATAGAAAATTAGAATCATTTACCCTTTTGCAATAAAATTATTTGAGTTTCTCAAGGTAAAATAATATTAGAAATGTACGTCTTGCAACAATAAAATTTTTATTTTTATTTTATATTCTTAATATAATGAATCATCTGATCTACATTTCTTATTAAAACCGACAAGATCTTGTCAATTTCTTCAACATCAGCTAAAATCTGAAGAAATACTTTCATTTTTAATTAGGTACAAAGAAAAAATATAATACTTGGGCTCATAAAAGAGGCCAAATTGAAATGCTTTTTTCTAGGAAAGTATTTTTTGAAATTTCTAATTTAATAATGTAATTTAAATTATAGAAACATTATTATATTCACCAATAGAATTAAGAATAATTATCAGGGTGAAGACCAGAATAAAAGCGATCCTCATTTTGTCCAATCAGAGAAGCAACTAATTACGATTTCAATAAAAATTTTGCTAAGCAAGGCCACTAAAGAACAGTCTGGTGCTTCCTAGGACTGTCTTTGCATTCGTTATCTTATGAATGATAAGCATTATGGTTTTCCTTCTGAGCTATTTGTATTTGGATTAAAATGATGTGACGATCTATGTGTGTAATCCTTTGCGTTTCAACAAATTCTAGGTTTCAAACGAAATTATAAATTTCTATAAAATTTTCATCTATCAATCACCAAGCCATTGAATAATTTAAAAAATCCTGGTAAAATAATATTAATGGCACAAATGTCTAATAAACGACGACCTTTAGATCTGAATGTAAAGCTTAATGCTGGAAATGAATTTGCAAGGAAAATAGCTGAAGAAAAATCGAACAATTCTTTTTTTCTTTGTACGCCTTTCTTTCATTTAATATTTTGTATTTAATATACGTATTGTGCATTAAGACATTTTTTATTATATGTTAACATTACTGTTTGCTTTTTATAAACATGAATTGAACTTTCGTATTTTTACTAAATACTATGATAGCAGCTGTTTTCGTTGAATATGGTGTTCAAATTTAAAAAAAAATGAGCATTAATAATTATTATCGTTCCTAGTAAAAAAATCTTGAGTTATTCTCATCTGGTTTTATTAGACGTTTTAAATGAAATAGCGGAGAAACATGGAAAATAAATGTATAATTTAGAAAGAAAAAATAAAAATAGCGAAAGAGAGAAATCGACCAAACAGCCTTTCTTTAGGTTTTTTAGCAAAAGAAAATTATGTGATTAAAAACTTAATTACTTTGTTCAAAGCTTAACCAATTTGTTATAAATTTAATTTTTAATTGACAAACTTATCATGTTGGTTTCAACTTGTACTATTTGATTGAAAATTCATTTTACAGCTGATTGAATAGTTTCTGATTCAAAATAAAAATGTTTTCGATTTAAATCTGAACTATTGCTAAAAGTTGATTTTCCCTTTCAAAAAATTCGTTTTATTTTTATGCAGAGAATCATTATTTCAGTTTTTAAGTAATTTCTTTTATGAAAAATGTAACAATCTGTTATTTTGCATATATTTTTTTACATTCTCATCAAGAGAAGGTATTATATTTCTGTAAAATTTCACCCCCCCCCTCCCTTGTTTTTGTCAAATGTCCACGTTTTGAGTCTGTGTGTGTGTCTGCAGATTCTTAGTTTGTTAGCACGATAACTTTCGAAAGAATTAAAAGATTGCATTGGCCTTTGGTATACTCTTTTATTGTCCTAAAATAAAGGTCAAGTTCTTTTAGCCAGCCATTTTGGGTAAAATTCAAAAGGTGAGCGTATTTTGAAAATTCTTGCGACTCATGACTTTTTTCTATAAAACCAAAATTCACACGAAAATCTACATTTTAAGCCAAATAACGCTCGATATGAAAAACGACAAAAAAAGAAAAATGTTTCTTGTCAAATGCCCTACATGATTATTAAAACAAAAGAGTTTTTGGTTTCGGACTCAAAGGAGTGCCGCACATTGGAAATAAGAATGACTTTTTTGGTTCAGAATAGCGTACGGCCGACAAACCTTCACCGATTTCGACAAAAAAATTGGAAAAAAAAGCGAATAAGATTTCTAAGGGAGTTTTTCAGCCTGATTGTTGAATTAGGTTTAAAATTTGTTTACAAGTAAACAAATATGACGAAAAATGGCCTCCTTTCTATTTGACGTTCCTCGTGCTCGTCAGTAACAGGAAAATGGGTGAAATCGCTTCAGTCGCATAAAATAGCATTACTTAAAGATATTAAAATATTAGAAAATATACAAAAAAAATTTGTTTTTAACAAATTATTTGTCAGAAAATTTTTTAAAATGATTTTCTATAAATAAAGGTTTTTCCAAATTATGTTTCAAGAAATTGGAATTAAAACAATATTATATAAAAAAATTTCTCTTCTGATTATAATTTTCAGCAAAATTCATAATTTTATCATCAATTTTATGAGTTTTTTAAAACACATTTAATAAACAAATGCATTATTGGGGCATCTGTCGACGGAAAAATTCTTTTTTGTTTCGATATCAGACTTTTATTTGAGATCTTCATAATAAATTCGGCAACCTTCATAATGAGTTGACAAATTTTATGGTTTTTTAAAAACAAATTTAATAAACAAATTCATTATTCAGGCATCTGTGGACGGACACGTTCGTTTTTTTTTTTGGATTTCAGTCTTTTTAATGGAAAGTTCATGATGATTGCAGCAAAATTCATAATTGATTGATCAATTTTATATTTTTTCAGAACAAATTTAATAAACAAATGCATTATTCGAGCATCTGTCGATGAAAAATTTTTTTTTCAATATCCTAATTAAAACGATTGACATAGAAAAAACGACTTTTTCTATCGACAAATGCCTGATTAATTCATTTGTTTATCAAATTTCTTTAAGGAAATAATAAAATTTATTCACTTATTATGAATGTTGCTGAAATTCTCATCAAGTTTCCATATGAAAAGACTGGCAATTGAAAAACCGAATTTTTCTTCCGATAAATGCCCGAATAATACATTTGTTCATTACATTTGTTTAAAAGATCATAAGATCAATTAACAAATTATAAATTTTGTGGAAAATATCATAAAGTTCTGAATTTAAAAAAAATGACGTAGAAAAAAACGAATTTTTCTGTCGAAAAATGCCTGCTTACTGCATTTGTTTATAAAATTTGTTTATAATATAAAGAATTATAATCTTGAGAGAAATTTTTTCAATATCATCTAATTTTCATTCAAATGTCTTGCTATATAACTAGAAAAAACGTATAATTATGGAAAATCAGCTGTGCCTTTTGTTAAAACTTATCCCCTCCCCGCCCTTGAACCCTCGTTAATGAAAGTTTAGCCGTTTACTGAGGTAGGGATTTAATTTGGAAGTTAACAAAAGGTAAGACTGATATGTAGACCTTATGTGCTACGTTCCAATCGTAAAAATAAAATTGAAAATGAGTGAATTCACTTTTAGAAAAACCGGAAACAGTTGCAGTAAAATGTTAATTACTAAATTTTTTTAAGGAATGCGCATTTCTTCAAAAAAGACAATTATAGTACGTCCGTTTTAATAAGAGTGCATGTTATAAATTGTAATAATATACATTTATAGAAATGATATACAAGTTAAGATAAAAATTCAATTGCGAAGCACGAGATACGTGATGAGAATGTATTCATTAAAGCCAAAGGAGCTTTAACAAAAAAGAAGTCACTATCACCAAATTACTGTTGTCGACGTTTTGACCTTTATTTTAAAAAAATATGTTTACAAGTGTAAGAAATATAAAAACACCGAGCGCGGAGCGCGAGGTAAATACATAATCGAGCACGGAGCGCGAGGTAAATATATTATCGAGCGCGAAGTGCGAGAACCAACAGTCGAGCGCCCTAGGCGCGCTCAGACTAAGTGTCTCAATTCCATAAATGTTTATAATTTTATCTCGTTTAACGATATAAAAAAAAAGATTGTTTAAAAAAATAAATATATTTAAAGATTGTTGATGAAATTTAAAAATAAAAACAGTAGAGTTGTTGGGAGTTTTTTTCTGAAAAAAACTTGAAGTTTTTGCACTTTGAAGTCGTAGAAACTTAAAATTAACATGAAATAAAGTTAACCATAAGTCACTTAAAAATTTTCTAGATATCTTATTGTATGTAACAAACGTATCTGGGAATTGGATTCGTATAAGCTGAGTTTTCCCACTACATTGGAAATTTGTTATTTCCAATTCGAAAGTTGAGGAAACAAGTATCATTGCATTAATTTTCAAGATTACAATTTTTTTTTAGAGATTAGTATCAAGCAAGAAAAAATAAAATTCAAGTGAAACAGACAACATAAATTACATATTTGTTCGTCCAGCCTAAACTAAAAATTTTTTAAATTGCAAGTTTTATGTTTAAACTTGGAAAATCTAGCATGTAAAAAATCCTAGAATAGTGTATTGTAGAGAAACATTAAAAATATTTGTGAACTGTAGAAAAATCTAATTTTTAATTTAAGAAATGTAAACACAAAGATCGAGCTCCAGCTCCAGCTTTGATTGTCAGCCGCGTTTTTTAAAAATCAATCACTGGTCTGAAGGATTTTATGAATGCTATCTCAAATTAAAGGTTTCTGAAATTGGCATGAAGTTTTTGGAATTTTTTGGCTATATCAATAGGGTGAAAAACATCCAGGCGTCAAATACCCACCTTTATAGACGAGAGATACCGAAAAAATGTTTACAGTAAAATTTGTATGTAAAAATAAACGTAAACGTGATAAATGATATTATATAAACGTGAAATTACGAAACAGTTCGTAATTTTGAGTAGCGCTGACGGCATCATCTTTCAGTTACATATTTCGGAAAAATCCAATTTTTTTTCCTAATTTTACGTAACAGTGACGAAATTTGCATTGTCCTAAAATCAATAAGCACTAAAACTAAACTCCTGAAAACTCGACTTCTGTTGGAGGTAAGAAAAAATTTGGCTTCTGCTGAAGGTAATGATCTTGTTTTTTTTTTAAATAGTAAAAGCCCACTTTTTACTTGTGGGGTTAGTTTAGGACCCTAGAAAACATATCTACGAGGTTTAAATGTGCAAAGTAATATTTCCTGTTCATTCTATAGATCATAGTGAAGAGAAAAATTGCGCCTAGATAATTCGAGCTGATAGTGAGTCTCTTTCTGTATTTTTTCTTAAGATAAATATTTACAAAGCTAAAATGGCTAATTTTGTCACTTTATTTGTTTATTAACTGTTGCTCTGTGACAAAAATTTAATAATCGCAAAACAAAATTCTCTTGAAAATTTAATCCTATATATTTATAGAGAAAAGATTTAAATTGTTGAAAAAGTAATTCAAGTACTTTGAACTTTGCGATTGAAATTAAAACGGTTGAATTCCGAAAAGTATAAATGAATTTTTTTTAAATGTTAATTTCTGAAAGAATTAATTTACCTAAGGGCTTAAGTCAAAACAAGTTTCAACGCTACAATTTTTTGCAAATAATTTTTTTTTTAGTTTCAGGTCAAGTTCGGGTGCTGAACCTTCCCGGAATTCCTCTGTGGTTAATCCTTCAACCACGCCCCTATTCATGTTTATTTTACTCATTTTGAGATCCCAAAAATAGAGGTAAATATTGGACGAATGCTCGTGCTTCTGCTTGATGATTTTTCTGAGATTGCACAGGCGTCACCTTTGGAGGTTGATAATACAATTTGTTCTCCGGTTGGTATAGGATTCAGGAAATGAATTCATGTCTTAAACCAGATTGGTTTATCTAGAGGAAATACGTATCTTCTTAGTTCGAATGCTTGATTCGGATGGTTGTGGGGAAAAAGTCGAATAAATGCAAGATCTTCAAATCTGAATCTAAGTACGCTTGGAGAAGTTTGCGTGAGAGTGGAAGACATCAACCTAAAACGAAAAGTTTGTTCTGAAGGAGAAGAATAAGAAGGATCTCCATATAAATGAACATCAGGATTAGGGCCTTCGTTATGCAAACGTTTGCACTTTGAACTTAATTCTGAAACAAGAAATACTAGATTACATACTTGCATTTCCTTAAAAATTTTATGTTGGTATATCACGAGTTGTAAATGAGGTAATCATTGAGGGTCCAATTCTATAATTGCCTGTCATTTGTTCTCTTGCCCCACCTTTGCCGCATGGGGATTTTAAAAACAAATTAAATGAGCATGTATTTCTATGGAAAATTAAATGCTGCATCTTCACACATTTTTCTGCGCCATTTAAAAGCTATAGATTTCTACCTGAGAAATGTATAAATCAAATTAATGTTAAGGTTATGGGGAGTCAAATGAATTTTTAGCGACCAAAACCGTTCATCGCATGATTATCCTACCATAACAACCGCGTAGTACAGCACACGTAATTCTATCAATTTCATCAAACAATATCCATTGCGCCTAATTATACATTATACAAAATCAACTCTGTTATTACAATGTAGCTGCTAAGGAGCCCCTAAAAAACAGCACCCTTTTTCTTTGGCATTATTTTCCCCTGGAATCGCTTACGCATTACTTTAGGGGGAGCTGTTTTTAGCTGTTTCTCGGCTCTCCTCTTTTGTCCCAGCTTGGCCTTCTTCGATTAGTCTGGGCTTTTTATCGGACCTGCCCAGCTGTGATGTTAGCTTCTGCGTTTAGAAGGCTTCGACAACGAGGCTGCCTCCCTATACGCCAAGCATTTCAACGTCCCCGGCGCTTCTCTCCTTTTGCGGCGCAGAGGTAGCACTGCAGCGTACTTTCGCACGCCGAAGCCCTTTGGCCCTCCTTGCAGCATCTCCAACATGCCTTCGTTAGGTCTTCAGTCTGAGTCGAATTGTGACTCGTATCCTTCCTAGCCTTTGCCTTCCACTATCGGGTAATAACTCTTGTCCTGGCCGTCCTTCCTACATTCTCAATAAGATCGCTGTTGAGCCCTTCGCTCGTAATGGTCATATCGCGTAGGCTATTCACCAATTGTTTAGTCTCTTTTAGGCCTTCTCTGATTAGAAGCCACATATTTGTCTTCGTGCTACAGAAATTCTTCATTTCCTTTAGTTTATCTCGTAACTCTATGAGGAGATCATGTGTCACCAAGAGTGCTACATCCATCTCCGCTACGTCCCTCTTGTTCACCGGTATTTACTTTTTCTCCGTCACATACAATAAACAACCCATCTCTTCACATACACTCCTGTTTTTGTTTTGATTATCGAGGGTAAGGTCTAAATAATATAGGAAGCGACCAGGTATTTAGTCCTCGGCACGGCTGTTAACACCTTAACTTGGGTGGCTTTTTTCTCGATGTATCCTTCACCTACTGCGTTTGGACCGCGAGGCGTATTTTATTTCCTCTTTACCGACTGTTTCCAACGAGGGTTTCATTATGCGCCACCTGGGGACACGCCAAGTAGGGGTATCACCTCTTCTCCACCACAGACAACTGTGGTGGTACTTGGAATATCCGTATAGTGGCTAGTATATCGGCAATAATGACTCATAAACTTTTTATTGCGTTACATTTTTTTATATCGCGATTATTCTGCTATAAAATTTAAACGACTGCGTTGACATTTCAGCAGGTTTTACGGAAATTGACGGCTGAGGATACAAATTGAAAGTTTTTGATTTCAATAGTTAAATACTGCGCTAGAATGCTGGGAAAGATGTCGCTCTGAGTTTTCATTGATTTTCTATTAACGCACAATGAATTTCACCAACTTGATAACGAAATCACTTTGCTATATATGTTGGATTTAAACAACGCGTATCAGATAGAGGGTTCACTGTAAATCTCAAATGATAGTTACAAAATTTTGTTTACATTTTTAAGTTAAAACCGAAAGAAAGTTGTTTACCTGTTGAATGACCCGAAAAAAGTCCCCTGCTTCAGTACTACATTATGTAGAATAATTTACAGCAAAATATAGCCTATAAAGCCAGCAAGAAACATAAAATTATATTAGTTTAACGTCAAATATTCTCTCCTAAACACTTGTGCGTTTACTTGACATGTTAGTAACATTGTCATAGATTTGACACCAAAAATCCTATGCGCTTGAGCTTTATAAGGTTATTATAAAGTTTACTATACTGTAACGAAGTTACAAGCGCCCCGTTACCACACGGCCCTGTGGGCCTAGGATTGGGAGTGGGGAGAGCCACCCCAGTCCTTATTACCACCAACCCCATC
>NC_046662.1:1103580-1110457 GCF_010883055.1 Belonocnema kinseyi | reverse complement strand
CGGGTATCTTGGCTTCACTGCCCGGATATTATCAACTCCTGTAAGTTGGTTAATAAAGCCTTTTATTTTATATCTAATCGCCTCCTCCTCATTGACTACACCGCTTCTCGACGTTCCAAATCCCCTTCCTTTCCTTTAATTTGTGAAATCCCCCACAATACTTAACATTGCTCATTCCATATACTGATTCACATTGAAGACATTTTATTAACTGTTCTCATGCAAATCTTAAACAGAGATCAGGGTCGTTACTTGCTATTCAAGAGCCTATGTACCTAGTAAAAAACAGTGAAATTGATGTTATGCTAAGTCGTACGTTTTCCATTTGTTTCTGTGGACACTTCAGTAGTATAGCGGTTCGTTTGCCTGCAGAACGCACATTTTCAAAATTTGTTCGACGGAAAGACGCGGTAATCGTTCAGTTTCGCACAAAATATCGTTTATTATTTTACAGCAGCCCTTTCACAGCCTCGTCTGCTTTCAACCATCGTACTCGGCGGCTTTCAAAAAGGGTATTGCTGTATCGTGACACAATATACTATTTCTGCATTCTAAGTATCAATTCTTAGTGCGAAATATGAATTAGAACTTCCCTGGACCAGGTTTCTAATATCTACTTCATTGTAAAAGGCACGTCGTAGTGATGGGGGTTCAACATTTAAATCTAATAAGCTCCATCCTAGTACAGTTATGACGTGAAAGGATTATGACATATTTGCATTAATCTACACATCACTGTAAAATATTATGCCTTATTCGAGGTTTCGCTCTAACCTTCGACTGAAGTACAAGGCTCCACGTTTTTCTAAATTGTATTCCTATTATTTTCTTTTTTAAACTTGTTATTAGATGAACCCGGATTTTATCATAGCCACGGGCTAAGACAAGGGACTAATGAGATGATAATAGTCCTATTGTTCGACAATATCCAGAATAAACTTGATATGGATGTATTATTTTCATCTCAAATTGTTTAAAATTGTGCATCCAACTTCAACCCTCAAAAAAACCCTGTTAGGCAAACACCATAACGGGCCAGCGAAATGTACCGCTGGTCCCGATATTGTCCAGAGTCTACTTTATATGGGTACATTATTTTTTGTTTAATTTGTTTAGATTTCTGCAAGCAATTTGAACCTCTAAAAACTACCCCCTGTACCAAAATAACAATGGCGGTGACAGCTGAACGTTTCGCTGGACCCAACATTATCCAAAATAAACTTTATATGGGAGCATTATTTTCGTTTTGATTTGTTCAAATCTGTGCAACCAAGTTTCACCCCTGAAAACCACCCTTTTAATAGAAAACACCATGGCGGGGCCAGCGAAACGTTTCTATGGCCCCTATATATATTGTTTTCTGCACCGGGGGTAGTTTTAAGGGTTTAAACGTGGCTGCACAAATTTAAAAAAAAATTAAAACGAAAATAATGCACCCATATAAAGTGGATTTTGGATAATGTCGGTGCCAGCGAAACGTTTCGCTGGCCCGGCCAGTGTTTTTTTGACAAATCAGGTACTTCCGGTGTTGCGAAAATTCTAATTTTGGTTGTACAAATTTGAAAAAAATCTGAACTAAACGTTTGGTCGGAAAAAAGTTTAATTTGCGTGGGTGGTGGGGCCAGCGAAGTGGTCTTCCGTTCATGTGCTACACTTGCATCATAGCACTCTAGCAAATCGCGATTTAGTCGCTTCGTTCACCTAAATGTCTCCAGATTCCGTCCATCCATCGCATTGAATCTATCTTCATTAGCTTCCTCAGCTCTAGAGTGAACGGCATATTTGGCCAACCCATTGTCGCCCGGTATCCCAGAGTTACCGTTCTAGACATCTTATCCAGGTGCCATTCTGCTTTCGGTACGGTTTTCCCACCTCCTTTTGGGGGCTAATTCCTTTGGGACCACCCCTAGCTAATTGTCCGCGACTGCTTATATATTTTTGTAACCATATTCAGCAGAAACCCTTAGGACCCTTAGGACCCACTATCCGCAACACGAGGACGGGTTCGGTGCCTTTATCATAGGCCTTGTAGACAGGGTATCCAAAAAGTTCCGGGGTAGTCAAATAAATCCTCAGGTACAATTTTTTTGGGGAAGGTTGAGGTCATTCTTGCAGTCACTTTCAACGAGTAAGCCAGTGGTGACCTTAGTTTTGACCTTGACAATGACTTTCATGGTTATTTCAAGGTCACTCTTTGTTTTTTAATTAAAATAACTCACAATCTAATGCAAATTGTTTGAGTAAGTAGGGTAGGCTGATTTTCACAAGCCAGCTTGTGAAAAATTATTCACACGATATTTAATTTGAAATGACCTTGATATGTTCATCAAGGTCAAACCTTACCTATGACCTGTCTAAACTTTTTAATGTGAAATTTTCCTTTTTTCGATTTCTGATGTCAAACAGAGTCGTTTTAATTAAAAAACAAAGAGTGGCCTTGTTATGACCTTGATGTTCATGGTCAAGAACACTTAATGGTCACATGTACATAGGTCAAGCATAACAGCAGATTACAGGCAATCTTCATTATTTCTAAGTATAGGACAAAATGATTAATTCATTAATTAGAAATTTAATTGATAATGTAGCTGATGAATATTATACTGCTTTATTAGGTGTCACAATCTATACTATACTTGTTATCTTTTAGATTAAAGACGTCAAGTTTGTCCTCATCAGATATTTACATTTGATAAGAGTCAGTTTAAATGAAAATAATTTGGTCATACTCTTCTTACAAAGTGACGTCACCAACTTTGTAATATTTTATGATTGGGCTTTGAATTTTGAGAAATTTAAAGAGTTGTAGAGACGAATTTATTTTCTAAAGGGTTTATTTTAATGCTTCAAAAACACGAAAGAATAAAAGGGGGTAATTAGTTGACTTTCAAACATAAAATTTTACAAATATGCTGAAATTTTAACTCATATGAATCAACTAATTTTTTTTACTTATATACACCAGATTTCAAAATCTCGAATGTTTCGAGAGTTTTAAATAGATAATAAGAATAATGAGTCAATATGATAAGTTTTTAATTAATATTAATAAAAACTTCTGGTGCGTGCACGTGATTTTAGAGTAACTTTTAGGAATTCCTAATGCCAAATTTATCGTGACTAAAAAAATTATTTGAATTATAAAGCAATAAAAATTCAAAATAACTGCTAATACTAAGATTTAGGTATAATAGAAATCTGGGAGCAACGGTAGCCCAACTCGGTTTTAGGGGCTCACAATTTTCTTCTTTTTTTCCATTTGATACATTATTCAGTGTGAACAGTGAAACTTCTTTCAAATAAATTTCATTTTCATCTTGCAGACAATTTAGGAAAGAAATTTAAAAGAGATAATTATATGCAATATACATTAATTGTGAAATATAATTTATTAAACTTTTTACTCAAGCAAAAGTTATGCTTCTGAACATTGTCTGTAGTCTTTCTCATAAAAAATTCATATTTTTATAATACTGAATTAGGTTATAAAAAAAGCTTACATTTTTTATAAAACGAGTAAAAATGAACCGTTTTTATAATTAAATTAGAATTAAATGTTTATAGTTAAAATAAACTCTTAAACTTCGAATTGTAGAATTGTATAATTCCCCATTAAAATACCTTTATTCTTATTATTACATCCGAAAAAAATCTCAAACGTTTCAATTAATATATAAACTTTATTTTCTTACTAATTTTCAACCAGTGTTGGGTAAGTTACTTTTTGAGTAGCTAGTTAAAGTTACGTTACTTAAGGAAAAAAGGAACTAGTTACAGTCATAGCTCTCGAAAGCAGATACACTTTCACGATTGGCTATTTGAAAACACTACTTTTTGTTCAAAGAGTCACTACACAAACATGATTATCGGATTCTGGATCAAGGTGGATGACGCTTTAAAAGATCACTTGGTAGGAGGAAAGTTCACCAAACCCTTTTTTCGAGATTAGTGATTTGGTTCTGATGAGTCATGAGAACCAAATCACTAATCTCGAAAAAAGGGTTTGGTGCTCTTCATTTAAAGCGAGGTTGCACTTCATTTAGATAGTCTGATGTTGCAACGTTGCCAAAAAAGCTGTTTCATTTGTTGCGAAATTGTCAACAAGAGAGGCGATTTGCAGGAACAGTGCTGCTGGCAAATTGAATCGCCAGTCGGTTTCCTCAGATGCAATGGTTGAAGCGATCAATTTCCATTCTTGAGAAGCCTCAGCAAAGAGGCATCGAAGCTTATAGTTAGCTCCAATTTAATTGGTTCCATGTTCACTGTAGGGTGTCGTACAAGGACCTTGATTCATGGCCACGACCTTTCATCGTTCGAAGATAGACAGGTCTAGCATAGTCCACACCACAATAAAGAAAAGCTCAGGCTGTGTGAAACTTTAAGGTTCGCTCCTCCATGTCCATTTTCTGGCCATGTTAAGAATGGTGCCCTGGCGAACAAGAAGGAGCAGGCAGACAATCACTGCCAGCCCAACACAATGAAAACGAAGTCAGATCCTTGGCGTTGAGAGCTCGTGATGTGCAATCAGCTGGATTACTTTGTGAAGGACCGTAATTTCACTCAGATGATAAAATACTTGTTTTTGAATTTCCGAGACTCGATTAGCTATGTAATTCTCCCACTGGGCGGGATAACCTCGGATCCATGCTAGAGTTACCGTTGATTAACTATAAAGATGAACTGGAATATGTAACATAATAGTGCGTTAAACATGATCCATCAATCGAACCAGAAGAAGCTGTTACAATGAACGGACTTGGTAATTACACCTGAAGTATTTAGCATATCCAATTCGAAGATAAAGACATCTCTTACGAGAACCCAGGTGACATCCAGCATATAAAACGATGACTGAGGTTGCAGATCAAGAGATTGTAAAGAATTTCGAAGGTTTATTTTCATACCGGGAAGCCAACCGCTGTGAACAAATGGTGTAGTTAATTCGGAAGGCAGACGGCTTCATCCTAACTATCAGCTCCAGAAGTGATGTCATCCACGTAGGTCCCTCGACGAATAGATGATGCAGCTAAAGGATATTTATCACCCTCATAAAAAACAACTTGCTGAAGATAACAAAGTGCCAAAAAAGGAGCAGAAGACAATCCGTACGTGACTGTAGTGAGAAAAAAGATTCAAACAAATTCTTCTGGTTAATTTCTCCACAGAATTAGTGGAAGATCTTGATCATCTCAGTGTACAAAGATTTGTCTGTGCATGTTTTTCCCGTCGACACAGACAACGAGTTGAAAAATCCTATAACGCACCAGAATTACCATCAAATTTGGAAGAATGGTTGGTCCAGTGTGAGGACATTCATTGAGAGGAAATCCTTTTTTTGTACGCTGAGATCTATTACAGACCACTCGAAGTTTGTTCGTGGAGCTTTTCTCGCGCAAAACTCTATGCTGCGGTAGAAAAAAAGGATGATGTGAATTCTGACGAAGTGATGAATCAGTGTTTAAAACCATGTGACCAAGGTTTTGATATTCCTGTAGAAAACGAATATAGGCTTCTAAGAGGAAAGAGTCACCCTCAAGGCGACGCTTCAAACGATGAAGCAGTCGCAAAGCTAGAAGATAGGAACTCCTAAATGCATAGTACTTGCGCTTCATTGGAAGATGAACTATGAATCGCTCCTCAGAATTGCGTGACTTGAACCAGAATAATCCTCACTATGGACGCATTTCCCAGAGTTTTTCCGGATAAGGACCACCCGATATTAGTCTACTCAGCAACAGAAACAGTAGGATGTCCTTCACGATTGTTGGGAAGAAATAGATATGCAACGAAATCTGCTCAAGTTATAACATCAAGAACCTTCTTACTGCCTAAGTCCGCATCAGCCAAGCGCAGTCATGAAAGGTGAGGTCAATTTTGTACTGCTTTTTTCGAAACGTGGAACATATGGAGAAAGCTTTGGAAGAACAAAAGCATCAATGGGACATTCAAAGTCGGAGTCGAAGTGTGGAGCTAGAATGCAAGAAACTAATCTATAAATAGTCTTCACGGATAGAAGACCCACTTCACAGCTGGTAAGAGGTAGCTTCAGCTATTGAGATAGCGACTATGAAACGAGAGTAATTGCTTAGTGTGTGTCGCATGAAGTTCACAGCCTGTGAATCTAGATAAAGCATAGTATGATGCTTCTCCAATGTGCGAACCTTGCTTCGAAGAAAGGTGTGCAAGGATTCATACGTTGCAGATTCATTCGAGTCACCAATTGAAGTTTCCCAATCACGTCATGTTCGCGCATCTAAACTTTAGATTAGATGCTGTTTCATTCTTAAATTGCTTCAAAGAAAACAAGAGAGCTAAATAAGAACAGAGAAATTTGAGAAATTTGACCACTCGGGAAAATTCCCTGAAAATGTTGGTAAAACAATTTTGGGAAACGACTTGGTTGATCATGTTGCGATTACGAGCAGATTCGAGTTGGCTGTAGAAGCCGTTGTATTAAGCGCAGGTAATGCGTCAAGGGCATCAAAGTATTTCCCTTAAGCATCCTGGCACCACTCCTCGACTTGATCGTAAAATCTGTCATCAAAGTAAGGCAACTTTCCTTCACGAGGAATTTTCAAAAACTGAACATGTTGTAATTACTAATTTATAAAAGCACTAATCGGTGATATACTTGATTAGTCTTATAAGTAAATATATAAACTAACTAAAATAAATAGAGTCTACCTCATAATTCTTAACAGATTAGGTATAAGATTAATACTTAGTAATGAAAATTAAGTGATCAAATAAAAGATCTTATGTGTATTAAAGTAGGAATTAAAGGGGTAAAACTGTGTGCATAAAAAATTAAAATTTACAAAAGTTAATAAAAACAGAAGGAAATTCAAAGATAAAATGTCGGAGAATTAAATGTGAT
>NC_046662.1:1094675-1103480 GCF_010883055.1 Belonocnema kinseyi | reverse complement strand
GAGGGAGCTCTTCTTAATATTTTGACACCAAAATCATGTCGATACACCTTACCGACTGCGAGTAAAGCCACCCACGCTTTAACTTGACAGACTGTAAAAACCGGGTTCATCTGATAACAAGATTAAAAAAGAAAATAATAAGAATAAAATTTAGAAAAACATTGAGCCTTGTACTCCAGTCGAAGGTTATAGCGACGCTTTGAATGAGGCTTAATATTTTACAGTGATGTATAGATTTATGTAAATATGTCACAATCCTTTCACGTCGTGACTTTACTAGGATGCAGCTTATTAGATTTAAATGTTGTACCCCCGTCACTACGACATGTCTCTTACGATGAAGTAGATATTAGAAAACTGGTCCAGAGAAGTTCTCATTCATATTTCACACTAAGAATTGATACTTAGAATGCAGAAATAGTATATTGTGTCACGATACAGCAATACCCTTTTTGAAAGCCGCCGAGTACGATGGTTGAAAGCAGACGAGGCTGTGAAAGGGCTGCTGTAAAATAATAAACGATATTTTGTGCGAAACTGAACGATTACCGCGTCTTTCCGTCGAACAAATTTTGAAAATGTGCGTTCTGCAAGCAAACGAACCGCTATACTACTGAAATGTCCACAGAAAAAAATGGAAAGCGTACGACTTAGCATAAAATCTATTCCACTGTTTTATACCAGGTACATAGGCTATAGAATAGCAAGTAACAACCCTGATCACTGTTTAAGATTTGCGTGAGAACATTTAATAAAATTTCTTCGATGTGAATCAGTATATGAAATGAAAAGTGTTAAGTACAGTAAACTTTACAATAACTTTATAACGCTCAAGCGCATAGGATTTATGGTGTCAAATCTATGACAATGGTACTAACACGACAGGTAAACGCGAAAATGTTTAGGAGAGAAAACTCGACGTTAAACTAATATAATTTTATGTTCCTTGCTTGCTTTATAGGCTATATTTTGCTGTAAACTATTCTGCATGATGTATTACTGAAGCTGGTGACTTTTTTCGAGTCATGCAACAGGTATATGACTTTCTTTCGGTTTCAACTGAAAAATGAGAACAATTGTATGAGTATCATATGAGATTTACAGTAAACCTTCTATCTGATACGGGTTAGTAAAGTCTAAAAGAACAGTAAAATCATTTCAATAAGTTTGAGTCATTATTGCCAAAATACTAGCAACGATCCGGATATTCCAAGTACCACTACAGTTGTCTGTGGTAAAGGAGAGGTGATACCCCTACTTCGCGCAACCCTAGGTGGCTGGTAAGGGAATGCTCGCTGAAAACAGAGGGTAAGGAAAAAATTAAGTACGCCTCGCGGACAAAACACACTAGGTGAAGGATACACGAGATAAAAACCGCCCACGTTAAGGGGTTAACAATCGTGCCAAGGACTAAATGGCACCAGGATATAGTGTCTCAAACGATATCTCTAGGATACCAGGTCGCCTCCCAGAGTATTCAGACCTTACCCTCGCATGCAGGGCTCTGCGGGGGTTGACCTATACTTCCCCAGCTAATCATAGAAACAGCATGGATAACAATAATCAAAACAAACACAGGAGTGTATGTGAGGAGTTAGGTGACTCATTGGACGTGACGGAGGGAAAGGAAACATCGGTGAACAAGAGAGACGTAGCGGAGATGGATATGGGACTCTTGGAGACACATGATCTCATTATAGAGTTACAAGATAAAATAAAGGAAATGAGGAATTTCTGTGGCACGAAGACGAATATGTGGCTTCCAATCAGACAAGGCCTAAAAGAAACAACACAATTGGCGAATAAGCTACGCGATATGACCATTACGAGCGAAGGGCTCAACAGCGATCTTATTGAGAATGTAGCAAGGACGGCCAGGACAAAAGTTATGACCCGAAAGTGGAAGGCAAAGGCTAGAAAGGATACGAATCACAATGCGACTCAGAATAAAGGCCGAACGAAGGCATCCTGGAGATGCAGCAAGGAGGGCTATAGGGCTTCAGCGTGCGAGAGTACGCCGCAGTGCTACTTCGGCGCTGCAAAAGAAAAGAAGCGCCGGGGACGTTGAAATGCTTGGCGTATAGGGAGGCAGCCTCGTTGTAGAAGCCTTCTAAACGCAGAAGCTAACATCGCAGCTGGGCAGGTCCGATAAAAAGCCCAGAATCATCGAAGATGCCCAAGCTGGGAAAAAAGGAGAGCCGAGGCACGGCTAAAAAAAACGGCACCCCCTAAAGTAATGCGTGAGCGATTCCGCGGAGGATAATGCCAGGGAGAAAGGGTGGTGTTTTTTAGTGGGTTCATGGTAGCATCATTATAATGACAGAGTTGACTTTGTATAATGTTTAATTATAGGTAAGGTATAATAAAATATTATATATGTGATGAGCCAAATTAATGTACATTTCTCAAGAAGAAATCTATAGCTTTTAAATAACGCAGAAAAAAGTATGAATACGACTCTAATTTCAGGGTACCTTTTCCCTGCAACAAAAATTAATCTTGACAGGGTGAGAGGTCAAGTGACACAAAGTATCCTTTTATTTGGACTTGGGGTGTGAAATGTCTTCTGGTGTAAATTGTTTTGAATGTTTTGCAGCAAAAACACAAAGTTCTATCTGACAACTTTTTTGTCAATAAAAGAAGATACAGCATTTAATTTTCCCTAGAAATACATGCTCATTTAATTTGCTTTGAAAATCCCCATGCAGCAAAGGTGGGGCCTAACGAAGGCCTAACGAGGGCCTAACGAAGGCCCTTATCCTGATGTTCATTTCTGTAGGAGTCTTCCTCATTCTTCTCCTTTATAACCAACTTTTCGTTCTAGGTCGATGTCTCTCACACTCACGCAAACTTCTCCAAGCGTACTTAGATTCAGATTTGAAGATCTTGCATTTATTCGACTTATTCCCCACAAACATCCGAATCAGGCATTCGAACTACGAAGATACGTTTTTCTTTAAAATAAACTATCTCAATTGAAAACAAGAATTCATTTCCTGAATCCTATACCAACCGGAGAACAAACTGTATTATCAACCTCCAATGGCGACGTCTTTGCAATCTTAGAAAAATAATCAAGAAGAAGCACAAGCATTCGTCCAATAATTACCTCTATTTTTGGAATCTCAGAACGAGCAAAAATAAACATTAATAGAGGCGTGGTTTAAGGATTAACCACAGACAAAATCGCGGAATGTCCAGTAACCCGAACTTGACCTCAAATAAAAAAAAATTATTGGCAAAGAATTGTAGCATTGAAACTTATTTTGACTTAAGCCCTCGAGTACATACATTTTTTCAGAAATTAACGATTCAAAAATGTTCATTTATACTTTTCGGAATTCAAATATTTTAATTTTAATCGCACAATTCAAAGTACTTGAATGACTTTTTCAAGCAATTTAAATCGTCTAAAACTGAAATTAGGCCGGGGCCTAGTTTTTCCTGGCTTGGACCCAGTCAGACTCACAACCAAACTTCTATGAGCTTGATGATATCAATGTATCGTTTTCGGTTAGAAATTTACGAATGTTGAAAATACAAATAAAAATTTGTATATGTCATATACTCTGCCATTGTCGTACATCACAACGAATTTCTTTTGTAAGTTGCATTAAAAATTTTCGGGCAGAAGCAATAACTTTTTGGTGCACAATAAGGGTGTAGAATTTTTTTTCTGTAAGATGTATACTTTCGAAGAATGCGAATTTATTTTAAAGGTTTTCATGAGTCGAAGGTGTTGAGTGAGAAAAAATTTTAGGCATTTATGGAGTTATCCCCCTGGTTTATAAACAAATTTACAGCTCGTGATATGCGAACATACATTGTGTGTCCATGCATTTTCTTGATGGTGGCCCTAATCCTGGTTTTCATCGCTTCTTCTTGATCTCCTGCCAGACATTCTCCAGGCGCGTCTCTTCATGCCAGGTCCAGATTTTTCACTGTCAGGCAAATTTTTGGAAGTGCACTTGGACATAAGTTTAAAAATCTTGCATTTATGTGACTGATTTTCCACAATACAATACAAAAGAAGATCAAAAATAAACATAAATAGCAACGCGGTTGAAGAATTGATCACAGAAAAACGGATAACATTTTTTATTGATTCATCTTTTTTCGTATCCTACATAGTTTGACCATGAGATAGAATTTTGGATTTTTCATTATTTATTGTGCAATGAAAATTTTAATTTTCGATTTTTCAAGAAAATCCAAAAAATGGTTATGATGATCTTGTAGCGCTTTATAAAGCACTTTTTTTTCTTATCTTGACTTTTTTCATATTGTACGTTTTTTCTCTTAAAATTTTGACTCTCGATTGATTTGAAAATTTTTGAAAATGCTATAACTCTGAGAATTTTCTTTCGATCGAAAAAAGTTATTATGATAAATTGTTAGTCCTTTCTAATACTATCAAATATGCGTAAATAGAATTTCCAAATTCAGAGAAAAAGTGGTTTCAAAAATTTTCAAAATGCGCTAACTTTTTTAATTTTCATCAAAATGGGTTGGGTAACGAACTCTTCCTTTCTTTTAGGACCTAAAAAAAGTGTGCTAAAGATTGATTTGATCTATTCATTTTTTCGAGAGTTATCATGTTTAGGGACGGAAAGCCGAACAGCTGGACGGACACACAGATAGACATTATCTTAAAAACTTGATTTACAGTTTCAGGGTGTCTCGAAATGTGGAGATCTGTTAAAAAACTGTGGTGTGAAATTTCGAATAACTCTAATACTTTCTCAATCATAAATAATAAGAATGCAAAAAAATGGAAGGGACTGGAATGCATAGGGACCGCCAAACTTGGGAGTTGGTTGCATAACGTTTTTGAGGTGGGGCTAGTAGCGGCCACCTTCCCTATTTTGGAACGATATTATACTTAATTCTAATCTATTATTTTATTTATTCTAACAAATGGTATCTCAGTCTATTTATATAAGATTTCTCAAATAATTCAGCCTTTCTTCTGAATCTTATCATTAAGAATAGTCTAGAAAATAATATTTGTATCAAAGTTTGAAACGAAACTAAGTTTATTTAGTTAAAGAAACCTATTTTTTTATTCAATTGAATATATATTTAAAATAAGAAAATAATTTCAAGTGTGAATAAGATGCTATTTAAAAAAATATATTTCCCTAAAACAAAGACATATCTTTGGTTAAATGGAAATTTCTTTGCATCGAAAAACCTGTTTCTTGAGTTAAAGCGAATAAATATTTGTAGCTGATTCAAAAACTTGTCATTGAACCTCTTGAAATCAATTAAAATCTAAAGAAATCTTTTCAAAAGTTCTTTAATCGCATGAAAATACTTGGAAATTCTTTTCAAATACTAGAATCGAAAGGAATCCTTTCCGGTATGAGGAATCCCTGAGAATCACTTTAAAATCTCTTGGAAGCAAAAGAAATTATCCTTGACTAAAAACTTATAAGATTCTCTGATACTCCTTTTCGTCGATTTAAAATTCTCGAAACATTCAAGATCTTAAAACCTAGTATATATAAGTAAAAAAAAAATTAATTGAATCATTTGAGTTGATATTTCAGCATATTTCTAATAGTCTCTCTGTAAAAATCAAGTCATTAGCCCCTTACATTCTTTTCAACTTCAGTGCAAACAACATAATATTAACGACATTCATATTTTGCGATACAGAAATATCATATAAAATATTCCATAGATTGTGATATCAGTTTCAAAAAAGTTCGTAACCAATTTATTTCCGCTTAAACTGATTCTTATCTTATGCAAATATCTTGGAAGGACAAAGTTGGCGTCTTCAGTTGAAAAGATAACGACTATAGTATAAATTCTATAACCAATGGAAGCAGAAGAATATTTATCAGCTGCATTGTTAATAAAATTTCTCCGTAATACATTAATCAGTTTGTTCTCTGATTAAACAAGATGAAGATTGTTTTTAATCTTTATTTATACTCAGCTGTTATCCTGAATTCTATTGGTAAATATAATAATATAATTCATCCATCATGCAGGTAAATACTCTTATAAGCTTGAGGCAGATCGCCTTCTGTTGGTGTTGACCTTGGAGCAGCAGTATGACGCAATAGCGTTCAGAGTCGCGACATAAACCACTTCAGATACTGCACTGATGATTCGACTGCATAGGCTGTCAAGGGACGCTCTATAAGGGACGGGGGGAGGGGATCAATAGAGCGTGAAGCCTGCACAATATTTGAGTGCCCCTAATCAGGGTCTGACTGCAATTCTGATTTGATTTTCAATAATGAGAGATAACTCGACAGTAATGGGAATTTAAGGTGGCACATGATATATTATATAAATTAGAGGAATGCAGACTAAGTGTTTAGGAATTATGGTGTCACATCAACGACGAAGGTACTGAAATGACAGGTAAATGTACAGGTGTTCAGAAGAAAATACTCGAAGTTAAACTGAGATAATTGTATCTTCTTTATTTTCTCTGTAGTTTAAATTTTGGTTTAAAATTATTTTGCACAGTTTAGTATTGAAGCTGGTGACTTTTATGGAATCATGCAACAGGTATCTAATTTTATTTTGGTGTCAACTGAAAGATGAAAAATTTGGGCCCCTCAATTACAAGCTTACCTCCAACCTGAGATATACAAACATAAAATTATTGCGTTACTTAAAACAATATTGTAATCCAGTATTTCTTGTTTCAGAATTAAGTTCACAGTCCAAGAGTTTTCCTGATGATGGCCCTAATCTTGGTTTTCATCGCAGTGGATCTACTTCTTCTATTTCTGCCGAACCTATTGTTCGTGCCAGGTCGAAGTCTCCTACACTCAGGCAAACTTTTTCTAACTTACTTGGATTTAGATTTGATGATCTGCCATTGATTCGACTTGTTCCTCACAAGCATCTGAATCGAATATTTGAACTCCGAACATACGTTTTTCCTCCAGAAAAACAAATTCAGTTAAGAACAAGATATCGTCTCCTAAATCCCATTCCAACCAGAGAACAAATTGTATTATCAACGTCCGAAGGCGACGTCTGCGCATTATTAGAAAAACTACAGAAAAAACACACGATTCTTCGTCCTATATTTACACCGTATTGTCCGGAACTGAAGCGAGTGAAAATAAACATGAATAGCGGCGAGGTTAAAGAAATGACCGCAGAAGAAATCGATGAATGTCCAGTATCCTCCAACGAACTAATCGCCAAGAATTACGCCGTATTACGTGTGTACATTAAAATTCTACACGCCGTTATCAATTGTTTTTAAACTAAGTGTGCCAGGACGATCGGACGTTAGCGCTCGATCTTTGTGTTAACCTTCGTTTATGCACAGACTTTTTAAACTTAATATTCAAAAATAACTTTTTACTTTTACAATCACATTTGTTTACATTTCACAAATTTTCTAAAAAAAAATATGTATGAAGTTACTTTAAACATCAAAAATTTCAAATCACTGGATAATGTGCCATTTGAGAAAAGTTTTATTTCAACTTTTATATGTTTAGTTCACTTGTTAAATTTTTCAATTACAAAACCATTTAGTTCACAGTGTTTATTGAATTTCAATTTTATTTTATTGCTGCCTAATACTAATGTTTACAAATTTTTTTAAATGTTGATACTTAATGTATTCTCTTTGATACGATAGTTTCAATTACTAAATGCCTATTAATTCTAGAAGCATACAATTGGGTACAAATTGATGTGCAAGGAAGCACGTACATGCCTATCCAGAGTTTTAACATTTTAAATTATTTTTTTATGCAAGTTATAACAAAACAATAAGTTTTTTGTGGTTTGTAAGTAAAATTAACACAATAACCTATGGTGATGAAAGATAAAAATTTAATTGAAGATTATGCTTTTATATTGGCTACTAGTTTAGAAAAATGTTTGCTACCTACAATAAGATATATGGAAAAATTTAAAGTGTCTTAGGTTTTAATTTATTTTAAATTGATTTTGGGTTTCGAAGACTTAAAAATATACCGCAAAAGAAACTGAAATATTTAAAAAACATTTTTAATTGCACATGAATGAAAGATTTTTCAAGATTAAATTACAAATTTCTCAGCTTTTTAAAAGTTTTGAAAAGTATCAAGAAAACACACCTTGAGAATGTTTAAAAATTAGAAAGAAGAGTTATTTTAATAAAACTTATAAAAATTAAATTTTTTATTACTGTCTCTTCTTACTAATTTGAATAAAATATTGAATATTGATCAAGCGTAATTCATTTTTTTAGCAAAAACATTCCGTATAATTCCACCATTTCTACTTTTGCAATAAATTAATAATCTATAAATATAGTATTTGTTTAAAAAATTTTTTCTCAAAACATAGCACGAGATGAAATTATAGGCATTTATGGAATTGGGCCCAATATTTACAACCTTGTTTGCAACTCGTCATGTACGAGCATACGATTGTGTAGGTACTTAAAACAAAAATGTAATCCTGTATTTCTTATTTTAGGAGTAAATTTGCAGTCTGAAGGTTCTTCTGGTGGTGACCCTAATCCTGGCGTTCATCACTCTGGACCTTCTTCATCTTCAACTTTTCCTGGAACACACTGTCCAGACACAACCGATTCTCTGGCCACATCCCCTAATTCTGCCAAGTCTCCACGAACTGCCAAACTACCTCCTCGTGACAGATCCAGGTCTCCTGCTCTCACGCAAAATTTTCAAAGCGTACTTGGAGTCAGATTGGAAGACCTTGCATTTCTTCGACTGATTCCCCACGACCATCCGAATAAAATATTTGAGCTACGAAGATACGTTTTTCAACCAGATAGACCAATTGGTTTGAGAGCAAAAAATCATC
>NC_046662.1:1092080-1094575 GCF_010883055.1 Belonocnema kinseyi | reverse complement strand
TCTTCGACTGATTCCCCACGACCATCCGAATAAAATATTTGAGCTACGAAGATACGTTTTTCAACCAGATAGACCAATTGGTTTGAGAGCAAAAAATCATCTCCTAAATCCCATACCAACCGGAGAACAAATTGTATTATCAACGTCCAATGGCGACGTCTGTGCAATCTTAGAAAAATCATCAAGCCAAAGCACGAGCATTCGTCCAATATTTACCTCTATTTTTGGGATCACAGAACGAGTTAAAATAAACATGAATAGCGGCGCGGTTGAAGGACTGACCGCAGAGGAAATCGCGGAATGTCCAGTAACCCGCTCGGGACAGGTAAGAAAGAGTTATAGAGTATTACGCCTGTAAACCGCAATTTGATCAGACTGTTAACAAATTTTTTCAAACGAGCACCTCAGAGAAATCGGACGCTTTGATTTCCACTTTTTTATGTGTATTCATGAATCATATCATGAATTATATTATCTTCTGGACTCCCTATGTAAGAACAAGACGTAGATTCATTCTAGCGCGGCAGAGATGGCCGCTAGAAATTGAATATTCAAATTGGAAATTTTCAATTGCGAGATATACATTATTGTAGAGAAATACAATCGGCATCATTTTTGTCTTCTACGGAAAAACCTATTCGTTTTAGTTTTTTAACAAATTTCAAAAAACAAGTCTTTTTAAACGTCAATTTTAAATTCATTTTTCTGTCTCTAGCTCGTTCTTAAATCGCCATTCTATTTGGAGTTTCTTTCTAAATTCAGAGGAAATATTCCTTAGAGAATTTTTGTTATAATAGTAAAATATAAAAATGTCAATCTTTATTTATAATCACGTAAATAATTGTTATCTAAGCTATTGCATAATTCGTTTCAAAAAAAGTTGGAGTGTTTTATTTATCGAAGAAACTTTAAGCAAATAGAAACTTGGTGAGGAGGAGTTGTTAAAGAAAGTACATAGAATTTTTCTGTTACAATAGTATTAAGAAACGTGTGCTTAAATTAGTTTCAATAAGACTAGCTCATATCAGATGTAAATATCTCAAAAGCAATATCAGTAGAAAATTAAGGACCTATATTTTAAACTGAATTTCGAATTAAAACATTAATCTGTATTTATATTATATGTTCGAGATTGAATGATAATTTTAATTCTCTGTCTATATTTCTTATTCTCAACCTGAGCCACACTCTTTATGTATGTATGTATGCGTTTGATTTTTATATCAATTTTATTGACATGAATAGAGGTCAGTTGTGTTAATGATTCACAGTGACTTGTCCTTGTGTTGCATTTATCGTCAAAAAAGTTTTACATTCATCCTTTTTTCTACAAACACAAATTTGTCTTGCTTTCAAACATTCATGGTCTTTCGCGACTGGTTGTCTTTCAGTGTACAATTTTCGGCTGGCTTGTGAGTGATAGTACCATAATGTGTGCATCTCAAATCAGTAATTGATTGCAGAAGTGACGATTGACATTTTTTTGCTAATGTCTTTTTTGGGGATTATCTAGAGTGAAAAGTAACTTTTGAAACCCGATGTCAAGATACATATATATCGGACACTCTAAACTGCAACTCTATCAACATTTTCAACGTGGAAAGCTGAAGAAAGCACCAAATCAATCCGTTCTCTAAAAGCATCATTTTGGATTAGGGACATCATTTCTCATACAGAACTGTTGCGTAAATTATCGAATTGTATATTTGTATTCATTCTTTTCAGATAAGTATCTTCACTTCAAATAGAGTTTTACCTTGATCTGTTTTAATTAAAATCTTGTTTTCATCAATTTTAATTATAAATATCGTGTTTTTCAAAATGTCAAAGGCGGATGAATGCCCCTTAGAATAAGTACAACTCAGTGAATGCATTCGAAACTTGAAATTCGGTACCAAAGGAATCCACTCGGTTTTTGAATGAAGCGCGATTAGAAACTCTTGAATAAAATTTTTATAAACTTTAAACACAACATTGGAAGTGAGCTTCAACATTTTAGCTACCACAAATATGCTGACCATTTCAAAATTTACTTATCGGGACCGATTTCTTCTCTGAGTTTTCTCTAACTGTTTGTAGACCTACTTCATCTCCGTCGCTTAAAACTCTGGCTTCATATCCTCCACTTTGTATTGAGAGTCTCATTTTCCCTTTCTCGGAAATGGTTAAAGATCTGGGATATTTCCTTAACCGTACCTTGTTCTGGAAGGAACATGTAAAGATCATCTTGAGGAACACATACAGTATTTTACAACAACTATATAGAAATAAGGATTCTTTACCTTCATCCACTCGGATAATTTTGGTTAGAAGTCTAGTCTTAGGGCACTTTGACTACAGTTGTTTAGCATATGATGATTTGACCCAACTTTAGAAATTACTCACTGGTAAACTATCACATTTAATTCTCCGACATTTTATCTTTGAATTTCCTTCTGTTTTTATTAACTTTTGTAAATTTTAATTTTTTATGCACACAGTTTTACCCCTTTAAT
>NC_046662.1:1081925-1091980 GCF_010883055.1 Belonocnema kinseyi | reverse complement strand
TCGACACCTTGACAAATGTAATTCCATGTAGAAACATGCGTTTAAATAAAATATTTTACCAAAAAAGTTACCCACGCTTTAACTTGACAGACTGTATCATAGCCACGGACTAAGACAAGTGACTGATGAGATGAGAATGCTATCAGTTAATTTAAATCGGTGTTCGAAATCTTTTGCGATAATGTTGTAGGTACGAAATTTGGAGCATGGTGCAGTTTTGAGTTCGTATCTTAACGCTCTTATACTAAAACAGCGGTTGCGAGCAATGAAGGTGGGAATATTCACTCCTCGATGCTGTTTTAAAGACACCAATGTTTCACATTGCTCTCTATAGTCTTTACTTTATGCCAACTATTTTTTCTCGAATCACGATGCCAGGTCTACTCGCTTATATGAAAAGATCCGTCTCCATTGTAACATTTCAATATAAGATGTAATCTTTGTTTTCTAAAACGAATATTGGAGTGTATCTTTTAAAGGAATTTATTCTGTTAAGAGTCCTAGATTTAGGGAAAGTTGTTGATGTATAATGCCCGCCAAATCGTTATGTCTGTGCGTATATTCTCTGTGAGCCATCGTACACTGAATGTGGGACGCATACTGTCTTATCAGGACGTACCTTTATAATGATTTGATGCATCAGTTTTTTAATCTTATGGTCGACCGTTGGTTTTGTTTTACGGTTCGTATCGAACAAGGATCTTTCTGCATTATACACACAACAACTGATAGTCCAGAGGTGGGATTCTTGGGAAAAATGTCCACGAAGCTCGTCATCCATTTGAACCAGATCTTTGGGCTTGAAACAAACCTGGGTGTTGATATTTTTCGGGTCATAAAGCATCGCTCTTCTTCTATCGGATGCCTGCCCACGTTTCTCGTACCACAGAACCTGCAGTCGTGCCATGTAACCCAGTTCAGGAGGACCATTTTTCTGGCCCCACCACCCACGCAAATTTAACTTTTTTTGGCAAAATATTTAGCGCAGAACTTGTTCAAATTTTTACAACCAAAATTAGAATTTGTGCATCACCGGAAGTACCTTATTGCTCAGAAAAACAGTGGCGGCGCCAGCGAAACGTTTCGCTCGCCCCGACATTACCCAAAATCAACTTTATATCGGTGCATTATTTTCGTTTTAATTTTTTAAGATTTTTCCAACCAAGCTCAACCTCTAAAAACTACCCTTTGTACGGAAAACACCATGGCGGGGCCAGCGAAATGTTTCGCTGGTCCCGATATTGTCCAAAATCTACTTTATGTGGGTGCATTATTTTCGGCTTTATTTGTTTAAATTTCTGCAAACAATTTTAACATCCAAGAACTACTTTCTGTGCGGAAAACAGTATTGCCATGCAAGCAAAACGTTTCGCGGGCCCCGACATTATCAAAAATGAACTTCATATATGTGTGAATTATTCTCGTCTTAATTTGTGTAAATTTTTACAACTAATTGTACCTCAGGTACAATTTTTTCGGAGAAGGTTGAGGTCATTCTTGGAGTAACTTTCATCAAGTAATCCATTTGTGACCTCAGTTTTGACCTTAACTATGACCTTCCTGTTTATTACAAGGCCACTCTTTGTTTTTTAATTGAAAAGACTCACTATCTAATGAACATTGTTTACGTAAGTAGGGTAGGAAGATTTTCACAAGCCAGTATGAGAAAATTATTCATACCATATTGAATTTTGAATAAGGTTGATATGCCCATCAAGGTCAAAGCTTACGTATGACTTGTCTAAACTTTTTAATGTGAAATTTTCCTTTTTTCGATTTCTGATGTCAAACAGAGTCGTTTTAATTGAAAAACAAAGAGTGACCTTGTTATCACCTTGATGGTCATGGTCAAGGTCACTTGATGGCCACATGTACATACGGTCAAGCATAAGAGCAGAGTACAAGCAATCTTCATCATTTTTAAGCATAGGAAAAAATGATTAATTCATTAATTAGAAATTTAATTAATAATGTAGCTGCTGAATATTATACTGCTTTATTAAGAGTCACCATCTATACTATAGTTGTTATCTTTTAGATTAAAGACGTCAAGTTTGTCCTCATCAGATATTTACTTTTGATAAGAGTCAGTTTAAACGAAAATATATTGATCATACTCTTCTTACAAACTGACGTCAAAATCTTTGTAATATTTTATGATTGGGCTTTGAATTTTGAAAAATTTAGAGAGTTGTAGAGACGAATTTATTCTTTCATGGGTTTATTTTAATGCTTCAAAAACATGAAAGAATGTAAGGGGGTAATTAGTTGACTCTCAAACATAAAATTTTATAAATGTGCTTATTAATATGCGATTAAACAACTTTCGAAATGATTTTGGTAGATTTTAATTGATTTAAGGAAATTTAATGATATTTTTGTTCATTAGATAGAATACCAGTTACCAGATTTTAAGAAATATTAATCTAAATTCTATTTACAATCCCAAAATGATCTAAGTTTCTCGAAATAAAATTGTATGACTTATACACATATTACTAGTAATAAAATTGGTTAATTTGAATATTTCCAAGGTTTTAAAATCATTATTTATATAACATTTATCCAAGCTGTAGATTGCTTTAAGCTTATCATGCATAATTATAACGAGTTCGTATGTAAAACTTTAAAATTTTTGTTTAAAAAAAATTTGATTATAGAATATGTAGGTGTGACAAAGAAAAAACTTCTGTAGTTTTTCTTATAAAAAATTCATATTTTTATAATACGGAATTAGGTTATAAAACAAAGCTTGCATTTTCCATAAAACATGTCAAAATTAACCGTTTGTCGTAAGTTTCAATTTTAAAATATAATGATTTAAATTAAAATATTTCATTGAAAATGTGCATAAAAATGTTTTTTTTTTAAATTTATTTTAAATGACGCAAACGTAATAAATGAAATTTTTTAGAAAATTCGAAACTACAACTATAAATTTTAACTGAAATTTTTTTGATTTGTTTTTAAAGAAGGTTCTAAAAGCACCTACGGCTTTGACGGTTACATTCTCATTATGAAACTCGCACTCAATAACTTGTGTTCAATTGAAAAACTTGATCAAGATCATTTGAGAATCTGATTAAAATCTACTAAAACCAACGCTTTAAATTTATTGTACTTTAAAAAAAGCCAAAATTGCATATTTTTCTAAATGTTAGAAATTTCATGACAATAGTTTCGAAAAACATCTATTTTATATGTAGTAGAAATTTCGATTGATATTTCTTAATCTATTAAAAATTTTTTTTTGCTTTTTTTGAAGCAAGTCTTTTTCACGCTTACCGAAAAATTTACCAAACATTTTTTTAATTTAAAAAATTTTTATTAAAATTTTGAAAGTGCTCAAATTTTTAAAATTTTTATCTAATTGAAAAATTTAACTGACATAGTTTCTAAATATATTTGATATATAGTGTTGAATTTGAATGAAATTTCCTAATCTTTTGGAAAAATATTTTTTTCTATTTTTCTGAACATTTTCAAAATTTTCAAAAGTATATAACTTTTCTAATTTTGATCAAAATGATATGATTTTCGGATACTGTGCGTGCCGAAACGTAAAGATCCGCTGAAAACCACAGATAAAAAATTTGAACGATTGCATCACACTCTGATGAATGAGAATGTTAAAATTTTTTAATCAGGATTTTGGATTATCACATGCAGCGAATCACACATTGTTAATAAGAAAAGATTTTTGCATTTTCATCAGATAAGTTATTGGATTTTTGTAAGATTTAAACCCCCCCCCCCTCCTATTAGCTTTTGTCAAATGTCCGCGTTTTGAGACCCACTGGATCCGAAACACAGGTTTTTATGAATGTGTCGGTCTGTCTGTTAGTCTGTAGATTTTTGTTTGTTAGTCAGCTTTTTGAATGGAATGAAAGTTTCCAATGTGTGCCCTTGGGTTTACATTTTCTTGTACCTGCTTCCCTGTTTCTGAACATACCCACCACATACTTACTTGGTGGTTGTGAGAAAAGGACCTTCAGTTGAAGGTGGGTTCCCAACCACCAAGACCAGTAGCTTCAAGTATTTGGAGAAACTTATTGTCTAGAAGACGAGATTTGTTACTCTGATAGTTGTTTAATCAATTTTAGCCATAGAGAATTAAATAGCCAATTTCGCTTTTAAAAAATTAGTAAAACTGCATTCTCAGTCGCGCGTACCTTAATTACATGTCCTGTCGGTTCTGTCAAAAACTCCTCAATGACTTGAGAAAAATCGAAAAAGAATTTCGGATTTTGATTCACCGAATTAAGATATGTAGGCATTGAATTTTAATAAATTTATAAGCTTATTTTTTATACGCAAAAACATTAAATATTAATACATTTTTTGATTTTTTGTACGCTGGATGTCATGTCGGTCCCAGTCGTGAGGTTCGAGGTTAGTCTTACTTTCAGTGCTGGAGCGTCGAGCGCTGGCAAAATTGAAAGACTAGCAAAATTGAGAAAAAAAGAAGTAGGACGAAGAAAAGTTCACAACCTACTTAGTATACTGTTGTAAACGCAAAACATTTATTTAAGCTGATGTTTATAACAATTTCACTATTATGTAATTATTCTTTTCGATATTAAAGCAAATAATGAATCTTGCCCAGCTCATATTATATTACGCGATTTTGAACCTATACTTAATATTATTATACATATGAATTTATATTAAAAAGAAATATTTATGTGTCGTCCATTATTATTGATTTAATACGACATTCTACGACAAATATAATTTATACTGCATTTAAAATAAATTGACATTATTTGATTTCAATAACATTTTCTTTATTATAACAACAGCTTTCAAATCTATTTGAAGTCATGATTTGAAATAGTTACTAGTATTAAATTTACTAAATCATTTAGTAGTAGCGTTAACAATGTCTTTAGTACATAAAGTTACTGAAGCAACTTATGAGAAAATTATTTATGAATAGTTTTGGTCATTTAATTTTCCCTGCTATCGCTTTATACCAATTTTAAAAAAGGCTAAATTTTAATCTGTCTTAGCTTTTCCTTTTCAGGAAACAATACCTACAACTATACTGTATCAAATTCTAAGACTAGATATAAAAGATCGGCATTATAGCTATTTGTTTAAAAACGGTGTTAAAAAATAATGGTTTTAACGATTTGAGCTATAGAAAAATCTACTTTTAACTTTAGAAACAATCGGAAAAACAGTGATATGCAATTTGTAATATTTACTTTATTTTACAGATTTTTTTTTAACGTTTGTGAAATGTACTGGATAAGCACAAACGGATCTAAGATCTGCTGAACTTTGAATGTGAAATTTTCTTGATCAAATTGATAGCTTTTTTACTAAAAATTAAAAAATTGAAAACTTCCAGGCAGTGGTGACGAATTTCTTAGGGATCAATAAAAGACCTAACTACAAAAAAATTGTAGTTCATATGGTAGTGAATTTTAAAAAATTGGGTTGTTTGATGAATTTAAATTTACACTTCCTCAATTCGCATTTGAATAGGTTTACCGACAATTTTAGCGACTGCAGTGAAGAACAAATCAAACAGTTGCAGCAAGAAATAAAAGTCATGGCACAACGGTATCAGGGTAGATGGGCTGAAGTCCTTATGGTTGATTTTTGTTGTATGTTGAAACGAGAAACTGTTGCAAAGACGAAGAAACGAAGGCGAGATATTTAGTCAATTTCTTTGACATGTCGTCAACTTAGATGTAATCAGAAACTGAAAAAAATTGTAATCTTCAGGAAATAAACTGCAATGGTAAGAACATGGACAGCTTCAGAATGGAAATATTGTAAGCACGTTATTATTAAAAGTTTCAGTTGTGCTCATAAAATGTTCACGAGCAAGAGAGCTTTGTGTTGTTGAAAAAAAATGCTTTTATAATATCCTTGACTATAAATACAATACAAGGGCAGGTAACTGTGAATGAATAACACAACTGAATTCCATTAGTGTTTTGATGTTTCAATTTCTCTAAAAACCGAACTAATCTATTTTCTACACATTTATATAACTGAAAATACAATATAAATTAAACAGAGTGGACGATGGTCGTGGTGGCTAAAGCGTAGGCCCTGGACCCACTTCGTCGGCTTTACGGGTTCAATTCCCGCCTCGCAATCTGGAAGAGCCTTGGCGGCCCATGCGGTGAACACTAGCCTAGCAAGGGAGATGTTCATCTCCGGAGAGTCGTGATACCAGTGCTTCTGGAGAAAAAGGTTTCTCTAAGTACTTTAAGCTGTTGCCCTTGGTGGTTTGGAACCCACCTTAAACTGTAGGTTTTTCTCTCACCACCAAGTAAGTGTGTGGGGGTGTGTGTAAAGGAATAGTGAAGAAGTTGCACAAAAAATGTAAACCTTTAGAGAACATATTAGAAGCTTCCAAGTCAATAGAAATTTCACTTGTCTACAGAGACGATGAGAAATATTCTTAGCTTAACGTTCAGCCGACCACTGACAACAATGTGCGAAAGGATCCACACACATATATACCAGAGTGTGACTCAAGAAAAGAATAAAAATATGTACAGAGATACAAAATTATCGTTCAATCTTAAAAATTCTGCTTGCCTCGTTTGGATTCATTTATTTTAAAGAATACAACAACAAAAATAAATAAATTGATTCTTGCATTATAAAAAAAATAAACTGATAATTGTATAACAAAAATAATGTGCAAAACTACTAAGAATCACTCATGGCACATGAGGACCAAATCACCAATCTCAAGAGATGGGTATGGTGCTCTTCATTTAAAGTGAGGATGCAGTTCCTTCAGATAGTCTGATGTCTAACGTTGCCAAAAAAGCTGTTTCATTTGTTGCGAGAATGCCAACGAGAGAGACGAGTTGGAGGAACATCCAGCAAGATCGGCTCCAGAATGTGATTCAGCGGCTCGCCGATCAAAAAGTATCATGAAGTCAAAGCTATGAGATCGTCAGATTGATTGTTAATGGCCTTAAGCGGGTAAGAATTGAGATGACGTTAGGCTGACTTGACGACTGCCTCTCAAATAACTACAAAATGAGGTGCTGCTGGCAGATTGAATCACCACTCGGTTTCATCTGATGCAATAGCTCAAGCGATCAATTGACATTCTTAAGAAGCCTCAGCAAAGAAGCATCGAAGCTTAACGTCAGCTCCAATAAAATTGGTTCCGTGTTTACTTCAGGGTGTCGCACAAAGCCCTTGACAAGATGTGAAGCGTCGTAAGGGAGCTATGAGCCTTCATTAGTGTATTCCGATACAGCTTCTAGATGTACTGCTTAAGCATAGCACCATATTAAAACTGCGATGTGGCCTTGTACGATTTATGCCCACGACCTTTCATAGCTCAAACATAGACAGGTCCCGCATAGCCCACACCACAGTAAAGAAAAGCTCAGGCTAAAAAGCATCAGAGGATGTTTTTCATCTAGTCTGAGCATTAAGTGCTTGAGCTACCTCCCATGCGAATCAATTGCGTAGAATCGAGGAATGTAGTTAAGAAATCCAATTTGCTTTCAGATAAGATAGTTGTCTTTTTTTCTAATGCCTTAAATTTGAAAAGAAAATAATGAAATTACTCATGAAAAATCCATTCCAAACAAGCTGATTGAAGTTCAGAAGGGGACAGAATTATTTGCTTGAATTCAAATTGCTGAAAATGATATCGAGTGAATCCTAGCAACCATGCTGTCGATCCAATAAGTTTGTCCAATGTGGAATAGAGATGTAGAACCACCCACATTATTGGAACAGCTCTTGCTGTGTGAAACTTTAAGGTTCGCTCCACCATGTCCATTTTCTGGCCACGTAAATAACTGTTCTCTAGCGAACAACAGGGAGCAGGCAGCCAATCACTGCCAGTCCACGACAATGAAAACGAAGTCAGATCCTTGGCGTTGAGAGCTCGTGATGTGCAATCAGCTGGATTACTTTGTGTCGGAATGTAATTCCACAAAAGTTGATAAAATAGTCGTTTTTAAATTTTCGAGACTCGATTAGCTACGTATGTTTTCCACTTGGCAGGATGACCTCGGATCCATGCTAGAGTTACCGTAAGTAACTCTAAAGATGAACTGGAACATCTAACATAATAGTGCGTTTAACGTAATCCATCATTTAAACCAGAAGAACCGACCAAGGTTTTGATATTCATGTTGAAAACGAATATAGGATTCTGAGAGAAAAGAGTCGACCTTGAGGCGCCGCTCCATAGATAAAGCATTCGCAAAGCTAGAAAATATGAATTTCTGAATCTATAGACCTTGCGCTTTATTGGAAGATGAACTACGAATCGCTGTTCAGAATTGCGTCACTTGAAACAAAATAATCCTTACTATGGACGCATTTCCCAGGGTTTATCCGGATGAGGACCACCTGAAATTAGTCTACTTAGCAACAGAAGCAGTAGGAGGTCCATTACGAATATTGGGAAGAGATAGATATGGCACAAAATCTGCTCAAGTCACAACATCAAGAATCTTCTTACTGCCGAAGTTTGTATTAGTCAAGCGCAGTCATGAAAGGTGAGGTCAATTTTGTACTGCTTTTTTTTTAAAACGTGCAACATATGGAGAAAGCTTTGGAAGAACAAGTGCATCAACGGGATATTGAAAGTCGGAGTCAAAGGGTGGAGCTAGAACGCAAGAAACTAGTTTATGAGTAGAAGTAGAAGGATTAGTCTCCACAGATAGAAGACCCACTTCCCAGCAGACACGAGGCAGTTTGAGCCGTTGAGCTAGTGACTCTAAAACAAGAGAAACTTATGACCCCTGATCCAGCAGGGCTCTAACCAGGGCCGAAGGGCTGTTGCTTGCCCTGACTCGCAGGATAGCTGTTGGCTTAGTGTCTGTTGCATGAAGTTCACAGCCTGTGAATCTAGATAAGGCATAGTATGATACTTCTGCTCACACATTCGACACGTTCTCGCTGACGAATAATCGCTGAAACTATGCTTATTTGAGGCAAAGCTTCTTCCTTGCAACAAATTCTCTTCGTCGAATTACAGTCATAGTTTGCAATTTACAGCAGTACGTTGATAATTGTTTCTTTCCACAGTTATAGCATTTTGGAAATTGTTGATAACTCCTGTGAGATTAATCTGTGAAAAGATGTGCAGATCTAGCTGTTTTAAAAAAATCCTCGTCGTCCTTCATTCTTCTTAGGTGATTGATTTATTGAAGTAGAAGACTTCTTTGCTACTTCGGAACCAGTTTCGAGGATCTCCAATGTGCGAACCTTGTTTTGAAGAAAGGTGCGCAAAGATTCACACGTTGCAGATTCATTCGAGTCACCAAGTGAACATTCCCAATCACGTTATGTTCGAGAATCTAAACTTTAGATTAGATGCTGTTTCGTTCTGGAATTCCTTCAAAGAAAACAAGAGAGCTAAATGAGAACAGATAAAAATTTCTTTGTTCTTATAACGTTTTCTAGAAGATTTCAGTCCCGTTATTAGTTCTTATTTGTTACCGATATTTTATTGAATAAATGTGCATGTTCTCCATAAAGATTAGTCTTTAAATGATGAAGCTTTACGATATCCGATATTTCAGCGTTCCTATAAATTAAAGGCGTGAATATATCGGAGAAATTTGACCACTCGGGAAAATCCCCTGAAAATGTTGGTAAAACAATTTTGGGAAAGGGCTTGGTTGATTATGTTGCGATTACATGCTGATAGACAACTTTCCTTCACGAGGAATTTTTAACAACTGAACATGTTGTATTTGTATTTATTAAATGAAAGACCCTAGGGCTAAATAGCCCTCTGGAGAACAGGATACTACACGATAATTACTAATTTATACAAGCCTCAATCGGTAATGTAGTCGATTAGTCTTATAAGTTAATATATAAACTAACTAAAATAAATAGAGTCTACCTCATAATTCTTAACTGATTAGGTATGAGATTCAAACTTAGTATTAAACATTAAGTGATCAGTTAGAAGCTCTTATGTGTATTAAAGTAGAAATTAAAGGGGTAAAACTGTGTGCATAAAAAATTAAAATTTACAAAAGTTAATAAAAACAGAAGGAAATTCAAAGATAAAATGTCGGAGAATTAAATGTGAT
>NC_046662.1:1062853-1081825 GCF_010883055.1 Belonocnema kinseyi | reverse complement strand
GATGATTTTTTGCTCTCAAACCAATTGGTCTATCTGGTTGAAAAACGTATCTTCGTAGCTCAAATATTTTATTCGGATGGTCGTGGGGAATCAGTCGAAGAAGTGCAAGATCTTCCAATCTGACTCCGAGTACGCTTGGAAAATTTTGCGTGAGAGTAGAAGACCTGGACCTGTCACGCGGAGGTGATTTGGCAGTTCGTGGCGACTTGGCAGAATTAGGGGGTGTGGCCAGAGAATCAGTTGTGCCTGGACAATGTGTTCCAGGAAAATTTGAAGATGAAGAAGGTCCACAGCGATGGACGCCAGGATTAGGGTCACCACCAGAAGAACCTTCAGACTGCAAACTTAATCCTAAAATAAGAAATACAGGATTACATTTTTGTTTTAAGTACCTGCATAATCGTATGATTGTAGATGACGAGTTATAAACAAGGTTTTAAATATTGGGCCCAATTCCATAAATGCCTATAATTTCATCTCGTGCAACGTTTCGAGAAAAAGTTCTTTAGATCAATACTATATTTATAGATTAATAACTTATTGAAAAAATAGAAATAGTGGAATTCTATGGAATGTTATAGCTAAAAAAATAAATTATGCTTTAATAATATGTCTTTGAAACTTAAAATCAATTTAAAATAAAATATAATTTAATTCACTTTACATTTTTCCATATATCTTATTGTAGGTAGCAAATATTTTTCTAAACTAGTAGCCAGTATCAAAACATAATTTTGAATTAAATTTTTCTTTTTTATCAACTATCAAGCAGATTTGGAAATGGGACTCGCGTTAGGTGAGTTTCTTCATCACATTAAAAATATTTTATTTTCTATGCGATGTTTGAAAAAACAAGTAACAGAGAACATTCATAGGTTATTGTGTTAATTTTACTTACAAACCACAAAAAACTTATTAGCTTATTATAACTGGTATAAAGCAAATAATTTAAAATTTTAAAACTCCGGATAGGCATGTAAGTGCTTCCTTGCAAAGCAATTTGTACCGAATTGTGTGTTTTTAGAATTAGTAGGCATTTCTTAATTAAAACTATCGTATCAAAGAGAATACATTACGTTTAAACATTTTTTTTCTTTTTAAAGTATTAGTATTAAGCAACAATAAAATTAAATTGAAATGCAACAAACAAAGTAAATTACATCTTCAGTTGTCCAAACTAAGTTAAATTATTGTTTAAACTGGAAAAGCACCTTTAAACTTAGAAAATTTAGTATTGCAGATTTTAGAATTGTGCACTGTAAACTAAATGGTTTTGTAATTCAAAAATTTAAGAAGTGAACTAAACACATAAAAGTTAAAATCAAACGTTTCTTAAATGGTACATTATCTAGTGGTTTGAAAGTTGTGATGTTTAAAGTAACTTCATACATATTTTTATTTTAGAAAAATTTGTGAAATGTAAACAAATGTGATTGTAAATGTAAAAGGTTATTTTTGAATATTAATTTTAAAAAGTCGGTGCATAAATAAAGGTTAACGCAAAGATCGAGCGCGAACGCCAGATCGGACTGCCGCACTTAATTTTTAAAAAATTGATAACGGCGTAAAGAATTGTGATGTACACACGTAATACTGCATAATTCTTGGCGATACGTTCCTTGGAGCATACTGGACATTCCTCGATTTCTTCTACGGTCATTTCTTTAACCTCGCCGCTATTCATGTTTATTTTCACTCGCTTCATCACCGGAAAATATGGTGCAAATATAGGACGAAGATTCATTTTTTTTGTTGGTATTTTTTCTAATAATGCGCAGACGTCGCCTTCGGACGTTGATAATACAATTTGTTCTCCGGTTGGAATGGGATGTAGGACACGATTCATTGTTCTCAACTGAATTTCTTTCTCTGGAGGAAAAACGTATGTTCGGAGTTCAAATATTCGATTCAGATGCTTGTGAGGAACAAGTCGAATCAATGGCAGATCGTCAAATCTAAATCCAAGTAAGTTAGTAAAAGTTTGCCTAAGAGTAGGAGACCTTGACCTGGCACGAACAATAGGTTCGGCAGAAATAGAAGAAGTAGGTCCATCGCGATGAATACCAAGATTAGGGCCATCATCAGGAAAACTCTTGGACTGTGAACTAAATTCTGAAACAAGAAATACTGGATTACAATACTGTTTTAAGTAACTCGATAATTTTATGTTGGTATATCAAGAGTTGGGGATGACGTTGTAATTGAGCGGCCCAATTCCATAAATGACATAAATGCAAAACTGTGACAAAAATCAGCAGAAGAAGATGTTTCATACCCCAAGTCCATACGAAACGAGACTTTGTGCCACTAGACCTTTCACGCTGCCAAGGTTAATTTTTGTTGCAGGGAAAAGGTTGAGATTATGAGGAATTAGGCGAAATTTTAGCGACAAAAACCGTTCAGCGTGAAAACTGTTTCTTCGGCTGAGGTCGATAGTTAAACACTGTGCTAGAATGGGGGCAGAGATGTTCTGAGTTGTCATTGATTTTCTCTTAACGCATAATGAATTTCACCAATTTGATAACGAAATTACTTTGCCATATGTTTTGGACCTAACCAACGCGTATCAAAAAGCGGTTTTAACGTGAATCTCGAGCGATACTCACAATAAATTTTTCATCTTTGAGTTGACACCAAAAGAAAATTATATACCTGTTACATGATTCCATAAAAGTCTCAGCCTAACGTTGAGTATTCTCTTATGAACACCTGTACATTTACCTGTTATTTCAGTTTCTTCGTCGTAGATTTGACACCAAAATTCCCAAACTCTTTTTCCACATTCCTCTAATTTATCTAATGTATCATGTGTCATTCGTTCTCCCGTCTGATCAGACTTAATATATTTCGACAAATCAAAGGACAAATTTCATTTTTTCAACGGTAATTTAGTCAGGTGTACAGTCAAGGCAAATCGAGAAGTATAATTCTACGTCTAATGAGCTTAATTATTACAAGGTCAAATGTCACGATCATATCAATTGCTTTGGAGACTTTCCATTATGAAAATAAAACAATGGTTCGATAATCCACTATTGACAAATATTATTTAAAATGATAATTCTTGCAATTATATAAAGTTCACTGTACTTAACACTGCTCTTGGAATGCCTATCTTGGAAAGCCGTTCCATGGAAAGACGCGGTAACTGTCCTTTTTTGCATTAAATATGGTCTGTTACTTTACAGCAAACCGTTGACAGCCTCATCCGTTGTTAATTATCGGACTCAGCAGCTGCCAAATGGCCATTGCTGTCTCGTGATACGATATACTACTCCTGCATTTTAAGTATCAATTCTATGTCCTAAAAAGGAATTAGAACTTCCCTAGGACAGTACAGTCTACTTCATCATAACATTCATCTCTTAGTGGCAGGGGTATAAAAACTCCATCTAATAAGCTCCATTCTACTGCAGTCACTATGGGAAAGAATACGGACTAAGACAAGTGACTAATGAGATGAGAATGTTATCAGGTAATTTAATACGGTTTTTGAAATCTTTTGCAATGATGTTGTAGGTACAAAATTTAAAGCATGATGCAGTTTGAAGTTCGCCTCTTTACGCTGTTATACTTAAACTGCGCCACAAGGATTGTAGGTGGCAATCTTCACTTCTCGAAGCTGTCTTAAAGATACCATTATGCAGTTTACACATTCCTCCCTATAGTCTTCACTTCATGCCAGCCCTATGCATCACCCCCACTTTTCAGTTTTCTTACGATCCGGAAAGAAAATGTCGTTCAAACTTATCCAAAGATGGCGCCAAAAAAGGAGGTCTGACTTTTGCATTAAATTGCATTAAGAAATAGAAAAATTTATTATTCATCGTTAAAATTATTAAGGTAGCTCATGAAAAAATTATTAAAATTTAAGACCTCATTGCCAAAAATATTTAAAACATATACATGATCAGAAGAATTAATAAAAATATATCACTCGTATTATTGCAAACCTCATTCCTAAACTGAACAGGCTGGAAACCATTGAACTCTGGCAAAAAAAGTACTGTACTCATGACGCACAAATAAACAAAATTCACTTTTTTCGTTCAGCTTGAATTTTCGAACATTTGTCTCCTCTATTTGTTTATTAATAAGGTTTCTACTTAAAGCATGGAAAAATTAAAATTTTTCACATACATTTTGTCAAATCTTCAATAACTGATCACGATAACTTCATGCTGTCCTGAATAAATGTTTAGGATCTCATACAAATAATTTGTTTATAATTTTATTTATTTGTTGTAAACAAATTTAATGAACAAACTGACAAATAGTCTTATTATCGGTATATTTCATTTTGCTAAAAGTGCTTTAAATTGATGCAGAAAGGGCATTTAACAACAAAAGTAATTCAAAAATTTATAATAATCCTTGTTATCAATATGTTCTGCAGTGGAAATGATTAAAGCTGTTGGACGAAAGAAAATATTTAGTACAATATAATAACTTACATGTTTTTAAGAAATTAACAAAAAAAATCCAAATATTGGCAGTTTCAATTAAAAAAAGTTAGGTTTTCAATCGCAATTAATTTAGAATAAATCATAACACTCCATGCTAAGATCCACTCAATACAAAATCTTTTCTTAATAACCCACCGACTTTGCCAATAAAGAAAATTTAAATGTAATAAAACTTTAAGTTTAATTATTTCATCACAATAATTGTTAATAACATTGGTTATGGTTAACTTTTTTAATAGTTTTGTGACTAGCAGTCATTCGTTTCATTGCTCAAAACATTTCCAGTACAAAAAAAAAAATTTTATGCGAAAGGGCTAACATTTGGAACTTGTTTATCTAATTTACTTACAAACATTTTAGTTGTTATATTTTATTAAATATTTATTATTTCAAGGAATACCTGAAGTCGTTCTGGCGATTGAAGAAAATTATAATTTGAAAAATCTCAAATTTTAATATTTTGCCACAATAATTCTTAATAACAATGGTGATTAAAAACTTTTTAATTAGTTTTATTATCGAATGTTATTCCTATATTCATATACAGAACTTCTAGCAATTTTATTTACCGGTTATAAGACTTCGTTAGTTTGTTCGTAAAATTCGTTTATAACAAATAAATGGAATAATAAGCAAATTATTTTTCTTCTGCGAGTTTGCTAAACACTGATTTAAGACAATAGAAATTTTTTCTCATCAGTTATTAAATCGTTAAAAATGGTTGTGCAAAAATTTTTAGTTTTTCCATACTTTGAGTGGAAACCTTATTACTAAAAAAAAGAGAAGATGAAAGTTTGGAGTGTTATGATCTTTAGAATTTAACGAGCTTTAATTATAAATAACAAAATTCAAAATCGGACGAAAATTGAAGGCTCTGGACATTTTTTAAAGAAAAAAATGCACTTCCTCCCACTAAGCGTCATGAGTACGCTGCGTTTGTTTATAGATTTTAATAGTTTATAGTCTGTTAATTTTGGAAGTGAGTTTTGCATTATTTTAATTTACTATTTAATTCAAAATCCCCCTTAAATTTAAATTTTGTAATAAAATTATTAGGGGTTGAATACAGCGAGAAAAAAGCTTTCAATGTTGAGTAACAAATACATTAATGAATTGTATGAATGCATATATGACGTTTAGTTCAATTTATATGAATATAAAAATTATATTAAATAATATTAAATCCATTTTCTTATTCATCAGACTTTTTATTAAATCTTGACCAAATGATTCCCTCAAACATTTTAATTACAATTATCATTACTTTTTAAAAATATTTCCTTTAAAACTTGAAATTTTAAGGATTTTAAAGGTATAAAGATTCTTTACTATGCAACTGAAGTTGTAGTTTTAAATATTTTAATTATTATTATATTTATATTGGATATAAGTGATATATTTTTTATTAATTCTTCCAATCATGTATATGTTTTAAATATTCTTATTATTGAGGTCTCAAATATTATTAATTTTTTTATTAGCTACAATCATAATTCTAAGAATAAATATATTTTTTAACTTAAACAAATAAAAAAATCAATAATATCAGGAAAATAAATCAAAGAAATTTCAAGATATTTATATCGTTTTCTAAAACAGGCAGTGGAGAAAGGTTTAGAAGGTTTAGGAAAGGTAGAGAAGGTTTTAGAAAGGTTTAAGTTTAGAAGAAAAGGTTTAAAAAGCTTTAGAAAGGTATTCATTTTGTTAAGAGTCTTCTGTTTTTTTCCCGAATATTTTTTCTGAATATCAAGTCTCTGCCGTTGAGAATCTATAATCACATCAAATACTATTGTTGTAATCAGATTTTGGTTGTGTGAATCGTCCAAGAGGGGTTTATCCATAGGAATCTGCTGTTCCACTTCTATTTTTATATAAACTATTTCAACAGTTAAAAGCAATCAGCTTACAGATATTGAGCGTTTTTACTCTGCAAAATTATCCTAATTAGTGATTGTGGCTAGCTCCGTGTACTTCTATAAAAAGAGTACATGTTTTTCTTTTCTCACACATTGTGCACTTTTTTCTGCCAAAAAATAAAGGCGCGTAATAGCTCTCTTTATGTGTTACGTCCATTTCAATCGCATTCTTGCTTGCTGAAACTCTGGTCTGCCTTTGGTTGTATAAGGCCATCTACCTCTAGCAGATGTTTTGGTGCTGGATCATTAACAGGGTGGGGACGAATATTAATTTGCTGCTGATTGATGGTTTGAAGCGCCTTCCTCCAAGTGATGTTCATTGTCGTAATTTCTTAAACTTCAAATCAACCTTTTGTTTAGTTTCGGCTGCAATGGGCACTTGGACGTTCTGTGGAGACCAATAAGCTTTGCAAAGTCTGCATGTGAGCTGCCTCAGTCGTTAATATTAGTTTCCAAGGTCTTATTGTCAAAAGGGTCTTTCACTATACTAACACTCTTTTTATCACCTGTTTGTGGCCATACTTTCCTGTCCTTTTGCAACACATTCTTAGAGGTTTATCTCGTTACTCATTAAGTCTATCAGTATTATTCCGCCTACTATACACAGGAATTTAATGACAATCCTGACAAATTTACTTGTATCCCTTTTTTGATATGTTCACTTTTTTCGATTATACAGTACAGTTGGTACAAATGTATAATTATGCAATTTGGCTTTATGTTCTACGTTTTTGCTTTTGATAATGGGCCTTGCTCTATCCCAATTAAAACATTTAAGAAACTCTTGAAGGCGAAGGAGGCGGGTTACCGCAGGCGAGAAGCATACACGATTTCATTAGTAAATATTATCTCTTTAATTCTAAAAATTGTAGATTAAAAAAGTAATAAGAAGGCTGACGGCATGGCATTAAATTTCCAATACTGTAAAAGCAATATAATGTTATATTTCTTATCTCTTCTGTAAATATCCTTTCGGTAAGCTCTCGGCCCTTGTATCTTCTATAACCTTACATGTGCAAATATATTATTAAACTTTTGCCTTAAGCACAACTGCCTCGATGATAAAGCCGATTAACTTAAAAAAATAGGCCTTAAGTGCGTGAGAGAAACAATTGTCAATAATATTTATTCTCGACATAGGACTCTTTTTCCGCAGGAACGTTTAGCGGAGCGTTTTTGAGGCCAATGCCATAAGAGTTACATTGATAATGCCATTTTACCTTTGGATTTATGTCATTCCCGCACGAATCAGACAGCAAGGACTTTTAGCTACAGTGTGCTAAGTTGAAATGACATTGTCTCAATATGCCAAAAGGAAATCATCCAAGCCCGAATTCAATCGGGCTAATTTAAGGAAATTAAACGTTATTTTACATCACATCAACAGACCCTCCACAATTCTGTGAAAGATATCGTGCATCCTATCATAGAGGAGCTGTTCACGGAAGTTTTTCTTCTGCTATTTTTTAATCCGCGTCTTCAGGAGCTAACATTCAAAATGAAGAAGATTTGATGCATTTTTCTCACCCCTGATAAGGAAGTTAAGGCAGAGCTTTTCAGCAGCCTCTTATGCTGCTTTTTACAGAAACGCTCATTTGCCCACTTCATCGCGTTTCCTGACCATTTTAAGAAGAGGGTCTCGTTCATTTGTGACTATATTTGCTACACCGGAAGAAATCATGTGGTATGGAACAATCAAGATGCAGTGTTCCACATCTACTTTCACGGCGTTAGAGCTAGAGTCACAGGAGACAAAACTTAAGTTGCATACTTTTGTTTATGTATCTAACCTTTCGCGCATTTCTGTCGACTAGCTCAAGGTGACCGAGATGTTATTAAGTTTTCCTCTCTTCAAATAAACCGCGGCTCGTTTTTATAATTTGAATTCCATTGTAAACACCTGAGTGTACGTTTCGGACAATCCCTAGAGCCACATGTAGTTGCTATTTATTTTCAGCATAGATCTTATGATTATCAACTTGAAATACCAACGTGACCTTATTCTTTTGAGTTACAGGTTGACTGCAGAAGTACCCTTCGGAAGTGCTAAGTGCTAGAGGTAGTGGCAATTTTATGTTATATAGTCAATCGCATACTAAATTTGGGACGCGTACTGTCTTGCACAGCCTATCTTTGTAATGATTTGATGCGTCTGTCATTTAGTCTTATGATCAGCCATTAGTTTTGTTCTACGGCTTGCACCCGCCAAGGCTTATAAGGTCTTCCACCTACTGCTGATTGCCCGGTGGAGGCGAATATTGCCGTCGTGAGTTCAGGCGGCGGCTGTGATTAGTAGCCTTAAGTGAAGGCTTACCTTAGACCACGCACTTGTGCCTATTTTATTTAGACATATTAAAAAAAAGCGTTATTTAAGTCATCTCAACAATCAATTGCATATTACAGGGTGAAATTCGTTAGATCTCATTTTGAATAATGAAAATTTTCCTTTTGCCTTTACTAGTTTTTCTGTCCCAAGAATAAATTTTGGAATTAATAACTGCACAGGAAATTCAGGTGTTTTTATAGTTGTTTATTTTAATTATGAACAATTCTGGTACTTTAAATGAGATTCGATTATGTTTAACAAAGTACTTACTCACACAAAAAATATTTATTTTAAGCTCACCGAATTTTTATCATAAAAATGCTAAAAGATCATTTTTCTTTTCAAAAACAAAATTTGGATCAGTTTTGACGTTAAACCTTATGTTTTTAGGAATAAACCTAAAGGTTAATATCGTGTCTTGTCCCCGCCGGCTGCGTAGACCTTATCAAAAATTTGATAACTTGGCAGAATCATTTCTTTTTTAATTGTTATGATTAAAAGCTTATTTATTGTTTCATATAATTATCAGCTACTCTTGGTTTATCGTTTATTATTGAATATCAAATAAATTCATAGTTACAATCATACCCCGAATCTGTGACCTCAAATATCGGGCTGGCTTCACGTTTTACTGGCTCCCCCCCCCCCTCATCTTACAAGGAAATTCTTTCAGGTATCCCTCGCTGATTTGATTCTCCTATAAATATGTTGTAGCACTAGAAAAACTAAGCGACAAGTATTTTTTTATACCTGCAGAAAAAACATTTTAAGCGGGAGAAAAAGCCCCTCAAAGATAGGGGTCTCAAATGTCGATTGTATAGTATTGTGTATAAAAACTAAATTGATTTCGATCAAACCTACTGGAAATGTTTCCTCGTGATAAAAGAGGAATAACGTAATTTACTACTATATATATTGAGGGGGTAAACTACCCCTACATATTTTTAAAGTTGTGCTGAAAATGTTTAAAGTCAACGGAAAAAAATTAAAAAATATATATTTTGTAGTTGAGACCAAAATAAAGTTCACGTGTTTCGCCAAAATATTTTTTTTAAAAACCAATGGGGATAGGTACCCCTAAACACTTTTTATCTTATGTTTATAATATTATATACTTTCCATACTTAAAAAAAATTTGGAAATTTGTTTTATAACGATGGATGTGAAATAGAGTCCATCCAACATGAATAAAAAAAATTATACAGGGGTAAACCACCCCCTAATTACACATAAAATAGCAAAAACGTCTAAGATTCAGTAAAAAAATCGAAAAAATACTTGTTGCATAAAAAAGAGAATAAAGGTATTTAGGTACTTTTAAGAGATAAACAGCATTTCAGAAGGTAACTACCCTTAAATTCTTTCGCACTATTAACCTTTCTAAATAAATTTGTGCAAATTATTTTATGAGTTTGTTCAATATTAATTTTAATGCGATCTGTTGTAAATGAATCACTTTGTTTTTTGCAAGATAAAATTTATCACATAATTTACAATAATGTATTATTGTGCATTCTGTGATAAATTTTATCTTGCGAAAAAAACACGGTGATTTAAACCAAGACAGAAACTGTTCCGTTCAAAGAATAAATTTGAGAATAACAGCTATGACTCGAATAATGTACGAAACATTTCAATAAAAATACCTCAGAACCCGAAAGAAGATTTATTGTCAGTCTTGTTTTCAACGCCGTTACTCTGCCCTAATTCCCTTACAATTAGTTTAGTGAAGTGTAGTTTTCAACACTGAGACTTTGCCTAACCCAAAGATGCAAATAGCGACACACTTCACAGAATTCGCAGAACAAACCAAAATGACCAACCAGAACGGCAAGTTAACCAGTAAATTTTCTAATTTCGATTTTGCTTTTTTAAATTTAAAAAATATTTTAACATTCAATGTTTCTTTTAAGCAAAACTTTTCAACCTTTCTACAGGTCCTTAGATTTCCAAAAACCTTTCAAAAATTTAGATGCACAAGTCATAGAGGATGATGTTCAACACCATATTCCGGATTATAGAGAAAAAGTTGCTAGGATATGTGACATTACATTAAAGAATTTGAAAAAAGCAGTTATTAACGGGCTAATTATCCATGATGAAGATAAACGCAGGTGATAAAGACAAGCAAGACAATAAATTGGCCATGAAGATTTTCGCTTCCGGGCTTCTCGAGCCTGGCTTGCTAAATTTAAAAGAAAACACAGAATCGTTTTCAGAAAAGTAAACCGTTTTGTTACCAGAAAGACATTGGAAAATGTCAACTAGTTAAAAACAAAGGAAGATGAATTTGTAGCCAGTGTGAAGCAAGAGATAGCGAATGTTAGAGTACAGAATGTTTATAATTCGGATCAAAGTGGCTTTTAATTGGAAATTCATTCCGGGAGAAATTTAGCTGCTGAAGGAGAAAAAAAGGTGGAATGCGTTGTGCAGTCTATTACGTCCACTACTCATAGTTACACTATTTAACCACTAATATATGCTGACGGGAAACTTCTTTCACCTATATTTCTAGTTATAAAAGAACCGAGCGGAAAATTTGGACCAGTAGTAGAAGCCAATCTGGTCAGGTCCGAAAATGTTCATACAGAAGCATCCAAATCTGGGAAATTTACCTCAGGTAACATTACATTCTCTACTTATATTAAAAATTGTATGAAAGCAATGATAATTGCTTTCATTATTTGCAGATAATTTCAAGATCTGGTTGGAGGATATTTATTTTCCAAATGTAGGACCAAATAGCATTTTACTCCGTGATTCATGGAGTGGTCATTGCCCAGCTGTAGTAGGAGAAGCAACTCTCTCCGATAAAATTGAAAATTTCAAAATTATTCTAACAGGAACAACAGGAAAAATTCAACCCTCAGATGTATTTGGGTTTAGAGTTTGGAACAATTATTTGCGTCACTTTTCCTTTTCTGTTAATTTGATGAATGGCGATATCAATTCACATATCAGGAATAATATTATTAAGATTTAGTCTTTGGTGCATAATCAATTAAGCTCGCCAAGATATACTAATCTTTTTGAATATTCATTGTACAAAAGTGAATATATTGAAGAAAAACCAGGTAAATTTGAAAATCCGGTGGTCTTCATCTTCGTTGATTCTTGTAAAACTCGCTGTGATGTATTAGGTTGTACTAATATTGTTATAATTTGATGTCAATAGTGTAAAAAATCACTATGTTCCAAAATTTTTTTGACGAATATCACTATTATTCAAAGTTTGAAAAATAAATCTTTTTTTAGGGGTAGATAATCTCTTCAATGCTGTCTATCTCTTAAAAGTACCTACATACCTTTATCCTCTTTTTTGTATGGAGCACGTATTTTTTCGGAGTTTTTGCCTGAATTTTAGACTTATTTTGCTATTTCATACATAATTAGGGGGTGGTTTACCCCTGTGTAATTTTCTGTTCATGTCGGATGGACTCCATTTTACTTCCATCTTCATAAAAAAAATTTTCCAATTTTTTATGTCTAGAAAGTGTGTATCAAGCTAGGCACAAAATAAAAAGTGTTTAATGGTAGCTACCCCTATTAACTGAAAAATTTTTTTTGGCGAAACGCGACAACTTTATGCGCGTACCTTAAAATTAAACTAACTTTAAAAATAATGCGCATAAGATTTAATTAGCAAGGTTACTAATGCGAAAGAATTTAGGGGTAGTTACCCTCTTCAATTCTGTTTTTCGCTCAAAAATATCTAAATACCTGTATCCTCTTTTTTGTACACAACATATAAAAAGTTTTGATTTTCCTGAAGCTTAAAAGAATATTTAGTAAAATAGTGGATATATTATATTATTATATTCACCAATAGAATTCAGGATAATGGCCAAGCATAAGAGCAGAGTACAGGCAATCTTCGTCATTTCTAAGTAGAGCAAACAATTATTAATTCAATAATTAGAAATTCAATTAACAATGTGACTGATGAATATTCTACTGGTTTATTAGGTGACACAATCTATACTATAGTCGTTATTTTTTAGATTAAAGGCGTCAATTTTGTCCTTCTGAGATGTTTACATCTGATAAGAGTCAGTTTGTACCAAAGTAATTTTGTCATACTCTTCTCAGAAACTGATGTCAACATCTATATAATATTTTATAATTAGGCTTTGGGTTTTCAGTAATTCAAAGAGTTGTAGAAACGAATTTATTGTTTTATGGGTTTGTTCTAATGCTGTAAAGATTACTCAGAATAAAGGTCATCTTTAAACAAGTCATCTTTCAGCAGCGTATTCTAACTTTGATTTTGAATCACTACAGAAACTCCTAAGGGTATTTTTTTATTACAAAATCTGAGTGTTTTCGAGTGTTTTCAATAGTAGACAAAGGGCACGAGAGAATATGAAAAGTTTTTGACTTTCTTTTAATAATAAAATCTTATGCTTTCAAGGGATTTTAGATTACTTAATAGGAATTTTTATTACTTACAGGATTAATATATAAAACAAAGCTTTAATTTGTTATGGAACAAGTAGAAATTAACCGTTTGTGGTAAGTTTCAGTTTTCACATATAATTATTTAAATTTGGAACTTGCACTGAAAATATAAAAAAACTGTTTATTTATAATTTATGCTAAAAAATAAATTTTTTAATGGGATTAAAAAAATGTTACTTCTGTTTATTTAAAATATAAATCGTAATACTGTTGTGTACGTCTCTCTTGATTTAATAATGTTTTAAGTTATAGAACTCAAACTTTGTGCAGTTTCGTTTTTTATATATTCAAATAAAAAATTTGAAAGAATTGTGTTGGATTTTGACACACACAGAAAATCATACTATGTTAATAAGGAAAGATTTTTTAAAATGCTTTTAGCTCGGTTTTGATCATTGGTATGGTATGGTTCATATCAAAATAAAATAAGGAAATAAACTAATGTGGCAAATAAATGACATAAACGTAATAAATAAATATTTATAGAGAATGCAAAACATTTAAATAGCCTAATTTAGTCTTCCCTTGATAAGTAGTTTATTCGGATATAACTTGAAAATGTCTCTTTTATGTCTTTATATATTAAAAAAATATATTGAAATCAGAGTGATGCCTATGTATTTTTCTGCAGAGATTGAGAATATAGCCAAGGAAATTTCCATAAAAATATTTATTATTTTTAAATATTAAAATGGAAGTTTTTTAAAAAAGGAAACCTTTATCTTTAGAATAGTTGCTCAAAACTCGTTTATCAGGGATCTCCAGTTTCAGTAGTGCTGGCTGTCACGACAAATACTCTGAATACCGAAAACATTTTTTGTTAAAATAGCACTGACGTTATCATAACCTCAGAACCATTCACCCTTCTCATACATTAAAAAACAGGGCTGTCCATTTCTCCTTTTATTTTATTTTTTTATTTTCTTGGGCTTCGAATTCCCATCGGAACCGCTTTCGCATTACTTCAGGGGGTGCCGTTGTTCACGATTATGCTTAAAGAAGTCATTAAAACATATTCAATAAATATATTTGTTGGCGATGTAGAAATTACAAGTAAGGATGTGCATTTTATAGAATTGTAATATTAGTTCTCTAAAAATTAAATATTACATTTAAATGAAATTTGATGAATATTATAAAAGTTACAAAATAGTGCTTTTTATTGATCGTGAAAGAATAAAATTAATAAAGTTTCTGGAGAAATCGTCAGCCTTTTTTAAAAACTTATGGGTTCTGGTTTCAATAAATTAACAGAATAATCCCTTGCATTATTTGAGTTTGCTAGTCAATTCGCCTTATAAATTTGAAGTTAGTAAAGTAGAGGTACAAAAGATAGCTTCAAAAGAAGACGATTCGATATTTTAATCATACGCTAATTTTAATTTGTAAAATGAACCCATTTTTTTTTAGTTTAATCCTCAAATAAATTCTTATAAAGGAATAAATGTTCGCGAAATTTTTAATGGAAATTCATAAAAACTAAAAAAATTACGGTCGCCAAAAACCCCTTTCTTCATTTTTCTTTGAAATTAAAAATTTCTTATTTTTATTTTTAGTCACTAGCAGCCATCTCTGAGCTCTCAAATAAATCTACGTCTTCTTTTCTATTGGGAGTCCAAATTTTCAAATAATTCATGATATAATTCATGACTCAAAAAAAAAAGTTGAAATCAAACTTATTTTAAATGGCATAACGACCGAGCTTAAAAGGATTCAAGAGGCAGGAACCCTGGGGCGCGTCGAATGGCCCAACGAATTGCTCGTAAATCATGAACCTCTCATTGTCATGAGATTCAGATATGTTACAGATACTCAAAGGATTAAAACATGGATTGATTCAGTTTTAATTAGAAGAAATAGTTTATTCACATAAATGGAAGAAAGTGAAAACAGGATTTCCAGATTAGTTTTCCTCGTTTATTAGAATTAGTTTTCTTATTTAGAATTAGATTACCAGAATTAGATCTAATTCTTATTAGAATTAGATCACCATAATTAGTTTTCTTCGTACAATTGGAAGAAAGGGAAAAATTATTCCCAAAAATCAGCTAATAATTGCAGTAAGAATGGAAGCGCTAAAGTCCATACCAGACGGTAAGTTTCTTGACAACTTGTCACTGAGCTCTACACCTACTCCCGAAATCTGTATTCGATAACAGAAATTTAAATTGGAAATCGATAACGTAGAGCACACATTTGATGACTGTAATAGATGCTCGTATAAGAAGCACGACTTGGAGACTATTCTTGGGCATGTGTTCACTCTTGAAAACACAGTAACATCGATGCTGCGCCACCAAGAAGACTGGAAGTCGGTGGCGTCTTATGTTGAGTCGATCCTTCGACAAAAAAGAAAGAGGAACAGCAGAGGCTGCGCAACGATCAGCAATGAAGGTTTAGGCAGGATTTTTGAACAGCAAATAATAGGATTTTTTCAGGTTAAGAGATTTCTAAGCAGTGTCGGAGGCCCGCGAGGCCTAGAAGAGACATTGGTCTCTTCTGTCGAGGACGATGCGTACTCTAGAAGGAGGATCAAGTACTATAGCTGCAACAGTAGAAGTCCAATCAGGCAAGTAAGTTGGAAGCTGATGCACGGCTTATTGGCCTTATTGCCATGTTCCTGAAGTAGTGCAAAAGCGGATTCTGGGAACCTGGATTGGCGGAAGAAGGGGTTTTAGCCACTAAGCATCTGATACTACTCATGATAGGAATTGTCTACTTTGTTGTAGATGATTGATAGCATGGATGTCTTATGCAATATTTCCCCTTATATTAAAAACTCCCAAAATCTGAATATTAAGTACTTAATCTAAACTTCTCATTAAAAAGTCTTGTTAAATTCGAATAATATGCTATACTAAACGAAGTAACAGTTTTCTGGTTGGTAATGTGAGAAAATCTTACTAAAGCAATTACTAACTGACTTCTGTCGATACAAATTCATCATCGGATCTCTATTGTTCTCTTCTTTCATATTATCAAACAAACAAATTTTTTTTAAGAAGCGGCGCTGGTCAGAAAAATAGATCAACATTCAGATGCCGTATGCAAGAAAAGCAGTAAAAATATTCTAAATTGCGACTTTATCATTGAATCCCGTTGTTCAAGTCTAATAAATCCCCTTAAAGTGCCCGATCTGTCTAACGCGCGCGATTTCAGAATGTTTTTAACGCTGTGATGAAATTGTAGGTTGTTGATAGAATACTTTATAAATGTTTCTGGTTCGTCCTGTGGGGGCTATTGTACATTCCGCCATTTCTTCTGTGGTCATTCCTTCAACCGCGCCGCTAATCATGTTCATTTTCACTCGTTCTGAGATTCCAAAAATAGAGGTGAATATTGGGCGGAGTCTCGTGTTGTTGGTTGATGTTTTTTCTAAGATTGCACAGACGTCACCATTGGAGGTTGATAATACAATTTGTTCTCCGGTTGGCATGGGATTCAGGACACCATTTTGTGTTCTCAATCCAATTGGTGTATCTGGTGGAAAAACGTATTTTCGGAGTTCGAATATACGATTTGGATAGTTATGGGGAATAAGTCGAATAAACGCAAGATCTTCAAATTTATATCCAAATACGGCTGGAAAAGTTTGGCTGATAGTAGAGGGCCTGGACCTGTCACGAAAAGGTGGATCGGCAGCTGGTGGCGATCTGGCAGAATAATGAGTGTTGGCAAGAGAATGAGTTGGCTCTACTAAATGTCTGCCAGGAGAAGAAGTAGAAGGAAGAGAAGAAGGGCCACAGCGATTATCACCAGGATTAGGGTCACCATCACGAAAACCCTTGGATTGTGAATTTATTCCTGAAACAAGAAATACTGGATTGAATTTTTGTTTTAAGTATCTTTACAATCGTATATTGGTACATGACGAGTTGTTAATGAGATCGTAATTAGAGGGTCAGTTTTATAAGAGCCTATAATTTCATCTCCTTGAACGATTGAGGAAAAAGCTTTTTGAACTCACAAAGCAAGTCTGAGAATGTGATTCGCGTTAGGTGAGTTCCCCCACCACATCGAAAATATTTTATTTTCGATTTGAAAGTTGAACCAATGAGTAGCAGAGAACATATATAGGTAACTATTGTAATTTTACATGCAAATATTGAAAAACTTCTTGCTTTGTTACGACTTGTATGAATAAAATAATTGCAACAAAAACTACATCATACCCCTCCCAAACTGTATTAAAAATTTTTAAAATTAAAAGTGTCGGTTTGAAAATCAAAAATGCAGTGTCTAAAATATTTTAGAATTATGCATTGTAATCTGAATGGTTTCATTATTGATCGTTTTAACTAGTGAACTCAACATAAAAAGGTCAAAATCACACTTATTTTAAATAGCACAATATCAAGTAATATGAAATTTGTGATATCTAATTTAATTTTATAAATTATTTTACAAAAATTTTTGAGATGTAGAAAAATATAATTCTAAATGTAAAAAGTTATTCTTGGGCGCGTTTCATTAGATTTATGAACAGTGTAAAGCATTGTGATTTACGTACGTATTACTGCATAATTCTTTGCGATTAGTTCCTGGGTGGATACTGGACTTTCTGCTATTTCTTCTTCCGTCAATATCCTAACATCGCCGCTATTCATGTTTATTTTTACCCTCTTTGGTGGAGTACAACCTGGTGTAAATATTGCACGAAGAATCGTCCGTCTACTTGATAATTTTTCGAAAATTGCATAGATGTCGCCATTGGACGTTGATAATACAATCTTTTCTTCAGTTGGCATGAAATTCAGGACGTTATTTCTTGTTTTCAAACGAATTGGTTTGTCGGCAGGAAAGACGTATCTGCGGAGTTCGAATCTTCGATGCGGATGCTTGTGGGGAATAAGTCGAATCAAGGCGAGATCTTCAAATTTAAATCCAAGTACGCTGGAAAAAGTTTGCTTCAGAGTTGGAGACCACGACCTGTCACGAAGAGATGCTTCGGCAGGTGGACGGTCAGGTGCATAACGATCAAAACCAGTATTAGGGCCGTCATTGGGTAAACGCTTGGACTGCAAACTTATATCTAAAACAAGAAATACAGGATTATATTTTTGATTTAAGTATCTACACAATTGTGTGTTGGTGCATGGCGAGTTGTGAATGCGGTTGTAATTTGAGGCGCTCAAGTCCCTAAATTCCTGTCAGTTCTGCTCTTTCAACACATTTGAAGCATGGAAACTTTTGAAACAAATTGAATTTTTTAAAAGCCTGACTGTATCTTTTGGACATTACCAAATGTATCAGATAGCGGTTTTACTGTTAATCTCAAAAGACCTTGAAACAATATTTTTCATTCTTATTTGCCACCAAAAGAAAATTGAATACCTGTTGCATGATTCCGAAAAAGTCATCAGCTTCAAGACTACATTTGGAGAATAACTTACATCAAAAATTAAAATATAAAGAGAGCAATGAATATGAAATGCTATGAGTTTACCGTCAAGTATTCTCTTCTGAAAATCTGTGCATTTACCTCTCATGTTAGTATCATTGTCGTACATTCAGCACCAAAAATCCTGAACGCTTGAGCCATATTCCCTTAATTTATTTAATACATCATGCACAAGTCATTCTTGTGATTGATCAGATTTTATTTATTTCAGGAAATTCGATATTTAGATTACTTTTGAAACTTCACATCATGAAAATAAAAAAAATGGATCTCATAATCCACAGGGAGCCAAATTTTGTCCCAGTACTACGAGGGTGGATTGATAAGTTTCCGGCCTGACCAAGAAAAACAACGTTTTTAAGAATTTTTTTTTTTATTTCTCAACATAATCTCCTCCAAGGCTGA